>NC_053491.1:313361885-313661885 GCF_905171775.1 Rana temporaria
AAGGGATCCTCCTTCCCCCTTTTTTTTTTTTATTTATTATTTTTTTATTATTTAATCCATGCCTGCCTTACAGTTTTTCAGACTTTCATGGACTTACCTTTTATTTATTTATTTGGATTATATTTTATTTATTTATTTTTAAATGTTGTGCTCAAATGTTTCGCCATTATATTGGTGCCCTGTGCAGGGGTGGGCCACATGTGCCTTCACCTACCCCTTAGAAACCCATGGGCCTCTGAGTGATAGGCTGTCTGATCACCACGGGTCAGACTACTTTCTGTTCTAGTTTTGAGGTTTCAGGGGCTCTACGTGTTAGGAGACTTTTTCTTATCTTTCATCCTTTTTCCTCTCTCTTTACTCTGTTATTTTATTTTATTCTTCCCTAAATGCCTAACTTTATTGTATTTCACAGAACTTCGTGTCCCTGATTTGCAGATGGATATATTATTCCCTTACTACTGGTTGGGAGAAATTCCTGAAACGCCTCCGATTGAAGACTACTAGGGGTGACTGGGGACGTTAAAAGCGGGTATGCCTCCCCTGGCCCCCATGGCTAGCTCACAAACCCATCTTAAAATAGCCTCCCACAATGTCCAAGGTTTGAATTCCCCAAACAAAAAATGTTGGACTATTACAAATCACTTAAATTATATGTCCTTTTACTCCAAGAGACACACTTTGCTATACAGTATAGTCGCAGATACTTACACCCATATTTCCCCGAATTTCACCTAGCTAATGCAGAAAATAAAACCAAGGGGGTAGTCTTTTATTTTTTCAAAGTCCTACAAATTTGAAAAATCCTTTAAATATATCGATCCCGAAGGGAGAATTATATTAATACAAGGCACAATAGGACACCTATATTCCTTAATTTCTTATTATGCCCCTAACAGAGGTCAAGCTGCCTTTTTTAGGACCATGATGAACACTCTAAGCCCTATGTTAGGAGGCACAGTAATTTTTGGGGGAGATTCAAACGCAGAATTCGATCAGGCTCTTGACAAATCCAAACCCCCCAAATACCAAATGACTAGTTCAACCAAAGAAAGCCACAAAATTGCCAGAATAATTTCGGCCCATAATCTTATTGATACTTGGAGAGAATTAAATCCTTCTAAAAGGTACTTCACGCATTACTCACATACTCACAACACTTATGCTAGAATAGACCTTGGGCCAAATTCTCAAAAGAGATACGCAGGCGGAACTGCTGTTCAGTCTGTGCCTAACTTTGGAAACGATCCTCAAAAGGCTTTTTCCAAAGTTAGGCAGAAAATCTGACATGTGTAAGACACTTACACGGTCAGATCTTAGGATGCAGTACCGCATCCGCCGCTGGGGGCATTTCTCATTGAAATGCCGCTTTGAGTATGCAAATGAGGACTTAAGCAGATCCACAACGCTTTTCAGCATTGTGATTTCTGCGTAAGTTCCGATTTGCTTGCGCAAAACTAGGGCTGGTTTTACAATGTGTAAAATTAGTCACACCTTGTAAAAGCCCATTCAAGCGACGGCATTTGGTATGCATTCCCGAGGGAGAACTCCACGGCAATTTGTAAAATCAAAACCGGCATGGGTTCCCCCCCCAGGAGCATACCAGGCCCTTAGGTCTGATATGGATTCTAAGGAGACCCCCCCTACGCCGAAAAATCGACGTAGGGGGTCCCCCTACAATCCATACCAGACCCGTATCCAAAGCACGCTACCCGGCCGGTCAGGAATGGGAGTGGGGACGAGCGAGCGCCCCCCCCCCCCTCCTGAGCCGTGCCAGGCCGCATGCCCTCAACATGGGGGGGTTGGGTGCTCTGGGGCAGGGGGGCGCACTGCGGGCCCCCCCACCCCAGAGCACCCTGTCCCCATGTTGATGAGGACAGGACCTCTTCCCGACAACCCTTGCCGTTGGTTGTCGGGGTATGCAGGCGGGGCTTATCGGAATCTGGGAGTCCCCTTTAATAAGGGGGCCCCCAGATACCGGCCCCCCACCCTAAGTGAATGGATATGGGGTACATCGTACCCCTACCCATTCACCTGGAGGCAAAAAGTTAAAGTTATTAAACACACAACACAAGGGTTTTTAAAATAATTTATTAGTCTGCTCCGGAGGCCCCCCTGTCTTCTTTATTAGCTCTAATACCAGGGGGGGCTTCTTCTTCCACTCTCCGGGGGTCTTCTCCGCTCTCCGGGGGGGGTTTCTTCTTCCGCTCTCCGGGGGGGTCTTCTCCGCTCTCCGGGGGTCTTCTTCTATCTTCGCCGCTCTCCGCTGTTGACTCGGCGCACCCCGGTTCTTCTGCAGCTGTCCGGTGCCTTCTTCTTCAGCGCTGGCTGCCTGCTATCTTCGTGTGTTAGCTCAATTACTAACAGGCAGCCAGCGCGGTCTTCTGTGACGTCATGTTCTTCTTCTCCCTTCTTCCGATGTTGACACGTCGCCTCTTCTCACTGCAATGATGGAAGCGCGCCTTGCATCCCATTTATATAGGCATCACCGTCCCATCATGCTCCGGTAGGTACCCACCACGTGGGTAGGCACCCCACCCCCCCATGTTGAGGGCATGCGGCCTGGCACGGCTCAGGAGGGGGGGGGGCGCTCGCTCGTCCCCACTCCCTTTCCTGACCGGCCGGGTAGCGTGCTTTGGATACGGGTCTGGTATGGATTGTAGGGGGACCCCCTACGTCGATTTTTTCGGCGTAGGGGGGGTCTCCTTACAACCCATACCAGACCTAAGGGCCTGGTATGCTCCTGGGGGGGGGGAACCCATGCCGGTTTTTTCTTTGAAAATTGGCATGGAGTTCTCCCTCTCAGGAATGCATGCCGAGCGACGCTGTCAATTTTTTTTTAAATTATTTGTTTTCCCGGCGCGTATATTTTTTTTCACCCATCGCAACTTTAGTGTCCCGTCGCAATCCACAAAGCCCGGCGTAAATTACGTTTGCGCGCTGCACGTCGGGAAAATTACGTCACACGCATGCGCAGTATGGCCGGCGCGGGAGCGCGCCTCATTTAAATTTTAAACGCCCCCCGGAGAGGAGGACCGCCTTGCGACGGAGGCACTTAAGTTACACGGCGTGTAATTTCTAGGTAAGTGCTTTGTGGATCAGGCACTTAGGTAGAAATTTTAAGTCAGTGTAACTTAACTGCTGAAAGTTAAGTTAGGCAGCTTTTTTGAGAATTTGGCCCTAAATTTCGACGCGGGAACGACGGCCATACTTTAACATGGCAAGTCTGTCCATATGCCACAAAATAGCAGCTTTAACTTTACGCCGGAAAAAGCCGATTAGAGACGACGTAAGAGAATGCGACGACCGCGCGTACGTTCGTGGATCGCCGGAAAAAGCTCATTTGCATACCCAACGCTGAAAACAACGCAAACTCCACCCAGCGGGCGCCGAAGTATTGCATCTAAGATCCGAAGTCGTACGAAGCCGTACGCCTGTCGGATCTTACCCAAATGCCGTCGTATCTTGGTTTGAGGATTCAAACTAAAGATACGACGCGGGAAATTTGAAAGTACACCGGCGTATCAGTAGATACGCCGGCGTACTTGCTTTGTGAATCTGGCCCCTAATGTCTAGAGGAAAAAAAAGATATCATCTCCAAATACAGAAAGGTTTCTTCACAATACGAGCTGTTACATGTGGAATAGACTCCCTCCAGAGGTTGTCCTGGCTGGCTCAGTAGATTGCTTTAAAAAATTATTTTCTAAATGTACATTTTGTACAATATAACTGGGAACTAACATTTGGAGGTAAAGTTGATCCAGGGAAAATCCAATTGCCTCTCGGGGGTTTAGGAAGGAATTTTTTTTCCCCTGATGTAGTAAATTGGATCATGCTTTGCTGGGGTTTTTTGCCTTCCGATGGATCAACTGTGGGGGAAGGAACTGTATGTTTTTTTTTTTTGGTTGAACTAGATTGACTTTTGTCTTTTTTCAATTCGACAAACTAAGGGCCAGATCCTCAAAGGGGATACGCCGTCGTATCCCTGTTTCTATCTTTGGAACTGATCCACAGAATCGGTTTCCAAGAGATAGACAGAAGATCCGACATGTGTAAGGGACTTACACTGCCGGATCTTAGGATGCAGTACCGCATCCGCCGCTGGGGGCATTTTGCGTCGAAATGCCGCCTCGGGTATGCAAATTAGCACTTACGGAGATCCACAAAGCTTTTCAGCTTCGTTTTTTCTCCGTAAGTTTTAGTTTGCAATCGTAAAATTAGGGCTGCTTTTACAAAGTGTAAACTGTTTATACCTTGTAAAAGCAGACCCTTCTGTCCAGCGACGCGTTTTTTTTTTTGTTTTAAATTTTTTTTTTCTTCGCCGTATCTTTTTTTTTTCCCAACGCAACTTTATTGACCCGGCGCGATCCACAAAGCTCGGCGTAATGTAATTTCGCGCTATGCACGTCGGGAAAATGACGTCACGAGCATGCGCAGTACGGCCGGAGCGGAAGCGCGCCTAATTTAAATGGGAATCGCCCCCATTTGAAGAGGAACGCCTTGCGCCGGCGGAATTTAAGTTACACAGCCGAAAATTTCTAGGTAAGTGCTTTGTGGATCGGGCACTTAGGTAGAAATTTTAAGGCAGTGTAACTTAAATGGGAATTTTTACGTTACGCCGGCTCTTTGTGGATCTGGCCCTTTGTAACTATGTAAGTAACTGTATATAAGAATTGAATTCAAAATGACTTTTTTTTTCATAGGTGATCACATGACCTCTAAAAACTGTATAAGAGGCTTAGACAGGTGGGAGTGGAGTCTCCTTGTGACGATGATGCGTGGAGTGGTAGAAATACATTGTGATGAGCTGTGCAGGGGGCATGTCAGCAGAAGGCAAAGGAACAGAAGTACAGTGATCTTCTAAGTGAAGAGCTGGTCAGAGGGGGCATGTCAGCAGGAGGCATAAAAACAGCAGTACGCTAATCTTCACAACAAAGAATTGTGCATGGGGGTGTGTCAGCAGAAATCTGACCATTGGAGTGCAAAGAGAACAGGATACTTTTCAAGTACATGGTTACACAGATGCATATAAGAAATATAAAATGTTGGGTAACATACACTTTAACTGTCTTTTTAGTATTCTGTACCCCAAAACTCTGGGGCACTCAGACATACAAATGTTGTGTTTGAGAAGCAGAATGGATGGTGGGCTCATTTCCTTTAATGCCTGAGTTACTGAGTCCACCCAACGGGACCAACAGTTAAGCACAAAATGCAGAATGGGACTTTCTAGCCATTGCCTTTGGTAATAGATGGTGTTTCCAACCCAATCCCATTGGAAATATTCTCTTCACTTCCTATCAGAGTAAATAAACCAAAATAGATGAGAAATCCTCCCTTAGACAGTTGTCACTAAAGAAAGTGTCTCCATTGGATTATTTCCCCTCCCTCCCTTCCTTCATTTTTTTTTTTGTGACAATTAAGTTACCATCACTTTCTGGTGAATCTCCGCTGGATGGCACGGACAGCAATAAAAAAACCTCATAGGGATTCTAACCAACCATTCACTATTATATATACTGTATATATATATATATATATATATATATATATATATATATATATATATATATATATATGTATATATATAGCACTACCCCCGAAGGAGCTGCTGGTTTGATTTGGGTGGCACGTTACCTCTATCTTCCCCCCGTCTAAGGTACTGGATGAAAGCTGTAATAAAGTCAATGTCCACTCGACAGGTGTCTTTTCTGTGCTTTTATTACCCAACGGGGTAAAAATGGTAAATAGTAGAAAGGTGAAGGGATAGAAGGAATGGAAGGTGACAGATTCAGGTGTAACTGATTCTTGGACACAGTCCTGCTTCCAACGACAACTTTCTTCGCCACTCTAGCCAGAGTGGGTATAACGCATCTGGATAGGCCTCTCTCACCAGCCTAGCCGCCAGAGTGTCACTCGGAACTTTAGGGTGAAGTCTCTGCGACAGACCCTCCTAAAGGTGGAGATAGTTTCGGTCCAAAATCCTTCTCAACTGGATTCAGCACCCGGATCTCCTTCAAACAGCCTTGATAATGTCAGAAACTGATACGAAGTGTCCTTCGATGAGCAAGTAGGCCTCTCCTGTGACACCAGCCTCGTGCTCGGTATCCCCCAGACAGGTTATCCATCGATCGGCTTCCTCCCACGGGACGGACAGCCCAGGACCACTTGCAAGTTGCAGACTCAGTCTACCTACTGAGGTAGGTAGATTAATGCTCCGGACCAATGTGGTCCCGGAGCCAGGAACACTGCAACATACACACCCCGGCCAGGAGGGCCACACACAGGTGTGGTGGGACGACTGCCCAGGTGGATGGCGGCAAGGCGACGACCCTTAACCAATGGCACAGCGAGGCGATCAACCCTCCCGATTGGCTGCCGACGAGAAGTATCCACAAGACCCTGATTCTACTGCTGCCACCTACCATCTGGGGGGCCTGAAGACCCCAGACAGCAGCATGGGCACACAGTACAGCCAGAGCTTGAACAGAGGCCTTAAATTTAGCCAAATAAACATGGTCAAAGGCAACTAACTCTCTGACCCCCCTCTAAATTTACAGCAGCACCTGCTATGAAAGTAGCCAGGCGCTCTACACTCACTATATATATGGCTATAGATACGCTTTAAGTGAGTTTCTGTAGCAAAGTACATCTTTACTTACTATGATGTGCAGGCAGCCAGGCAGGAGCACAATAATATGCAGCTTCTATTAGAGACTCAGCCCTGCAGAGTGCACTGCGCCAATTACTACCTCATGTTGTTTGCCAAACCTGGGACTACTCCAGCCACTAGCCTAGGGTGCCAGCCCAAAGAATGCTACTGCTTGCCTGTGTACTCAGAGCTACATTGTACTTTATTGTGAGAAACGCTGTTGCAGAGGTTATGCGCAAGTTGCTATTTTTCTAGTAACTGTCAAACAAACAGTCTGTTCTGTACTGCAGTGAGTGTCCTTTTACAGTCATATAGAGTCATAGCTCTGACGTATAATCATTTTAACATTTTTCTGTACTGTATGCACACCCTTTTTACATTTTGACCCTGTTTGCATTGTTAATCTCTTAGTCTGAACCTATTTAGTAAATTCACGTTAAAGCTACCCTTTGATCATTTGCATCATTCTTCTTACCTCTTATGCCGCGTACACACGATCGTTTTGTCTGATGAAAACGGACCGTTTTTATTAGACAAACCGATCGTGTGTGGGCCCCATCGGTTTTTTATCCATCGGTTAAAAAACTAGGAACTTGTTTTAAAATTATCTGATGGTTAAAAAAACGATAGAAAAAAACGATCGTCTGTGGGCACGTCCATTGGTTAAAAATCGACGCATGCTTGGATGCATTGTACTTAATTTTTCTCAGCACGTCGTTGTATTTTACGTCACCACGTTCTGACACAAACGTTTTTTTAACCGATGGTGTGTAGGCACGACTGATGAAAGTCAGCTTCATCGGATATCTGATGAAAAAATCCATCGGTCCGTTTTCATTGGATGAACAGATCGTGTGTACAGGGCATTAGAGTCCTACAAACTTTTTTCAAATTGAACTGAGTGTTTTATTTAGAGATATACAATACTATACTATATGTAAATGCAATCACTAAAGTCTTATAAAAACTGTATAATGTTACTGTAATTTCAAAGCTACATTTCAGTATTTTTCAGTTTCAATACGTTTTTATCGAAGATATTTTCATCAATAGTACATGTAAACACAAAAAAGAGATACAAAGCTTTGTGCAACATATAAAAAAGGATCTGCGCTTAGGGCAGAAGTGATATTGTATAACCAGAAACTAGGTCCACAGCAGATAGGGATTTACACTAGACCTTTTTCCTGCAGTCTGACTGTTGTAAAGTCTTGCAAATTGCATGTTGTCTACAAAAAAATGTTTAAAGAATTGATATCGATGTACCAATTTCGTAGGCCCGTAGGAAGGGACTGCCTTCACATAAAGACTGTGCGATTCATGCAGGTCCGTGTAGCCAGGTGCCTGTCATTGATTTCAACAGGATTCTTGCACAGGTCTGCATGGAACACCAGTGCATCCTACATGTGTGAAGAGGACTGCTACACATGGGTGTACGGGTCAGTTTGACCATGTGATTGAGCCCTAAGGGAAGAGAGAAAGACCAATAATGAAGAAAAAACAAGAAATAAAACGATAGAGCAGGGAAGGGTGGGGAAGAGGGAGGGGTAGGGTAAGATAAGGAAAGGAGCAAGACTAGTCAGAGCTCCACCACATCTGAGGCAATTTCCCCCCAAACTAAGTGAATATTAGAAGGTCTATAAGAAATTATCGAAATCGGTAGCACAATTGTGAGGAATTTAAGGGGACCAAACCTTTTTACATTTCTTAGCTTTAGCATGAAGTAGAACCCAACAATTTGTCCTTCACTATATTATTGAACAACGAGGCTTTGGGCAGAGTTTGTTTGTTTTTCATGAAATTGAGGATATCAGCCTGAATTGATTAACAGTACAGAACATTGGTTTGAGGTTGAGTAAGGCTTCATATGGATCCTGAGGGATGCTATAGCCCAGTACGGTACACTGTAGATCAGTGGTCATCAACCCTGTCCTGAGGGCCCACTAACAGGCCAGGTTTTATGTATTACCTTGGGGAGATGCAGACTAGAATACTGCAATCACTGAGCAGCAAATTATATCACCTGGGATGTATTTCAGTTATCTTGCAAACCTGGCCTGTTAGTGGGCCCTGATGACAGGGTTGATGACCACTGCTGTAGATTAGTTGATGGACTCAAGACCAGAAATACTTAATCCTTGGACAATCCCAGTTTTTAAAATTGTTAAAAGCATGGCCTGCCATAAGAGGGCTTTTATTGGGTACATCCTGTTTAGGAAAACAACACTGTCCCTGTGTTCCAGTTGTGCTTCTGTATTGCCACTGTATTCCTGTGGAGAAAAAACAGTCTTTTCAATACACTTTATGCAGGCATGGTATACTGTTGTAACCATCTGGGAACCCACGCTAAGAAATGCTGCAGTGGAGTCTGTCTACACACCTTGTTCAGTGGTGGGGGCAGGCCCCTTTTATTGATTTCCCATGATCCTGTGGGCTGCAACAATCCCCTGGAATCTCTGGACACATCTAAGGGACATAGATTTCCCTGCTCCGGCCCTCAGGTCAGAGAGACCAGGCCTGATGAGATAACAAAGAGACTGTGCACATTAATTGTTTCTAGGTGGGAGTTCCTCATTCATTGTTTGTGGTGTGCAGGCCACAAAATGAGCGTGCAAGAGCACATAGCCTCATCTTAATCCCCAGTCAATGTGGTGAACACTAGTCTAGCTGGCTCCAGAACACGGCCTTTTCAATGGGATAGCCCTTTATCTTTAGCCGATTCCTTGTACACCCATCACTGAGACTGCAGTCATTACCTGGACATCCAGACCAGAGACTCCTTTCAACTTCCCTCTTTGGATCCTGTTTGGAGATCCCTGTGGCTGACGATTTGGGCTACCAGCTACAGTCAGACTCCTTGTGAGAGGGAATCGCAGGAATCCCCAGGGAATCGCAAGTAACTGTTTGCATTGGATTGAACTGTACTGTGCTGATTATTACTAATGATTTTATCTTTTACTCTGTTCTCTTAGATGCTGTTCTACTGTACAGTGCTGCCACCTAG
The DNA here is from genome assembly GCF_905171775.1 of Rana temporaria. Taxonomy (NCBI): domain Eukaryota; kingdom Metazoa; phylum Chordata; class Amphibia; order Anura; family Ranidae; genus Rana; species Rana temporaria. Next base: position 313,371,539 of record NC_053491.1, read on the forward strand.
AATCCTATGTAGAAAGTACCTCTAAGCTGCCCCTTGATATAGCATGACAGCATCTGTTATAGAGGAAAACAAATTGCCTACCACATCTGCCAGTTTAGCCCCCATGTTTCAGGGGGGTGGGGAGGATTTCTGTCACAATGGCCAGATCAGAACTTGAATGATTGGATCAAAAGATTTCAGGGCCTGGTCATATGGAATTCTGCCCACTCATCAGGCAGAACTGGCTATTAATGCCTTAAGGGGGAGGGGGACTGCTTAATCCCATTAATAACATTGCAATAGTGGATGTAGAAAGAAAGTTACTGTAAAGGGGCTTCGTATCTGTTCACACCGGCAAGCCATGCCACTTGTACAGCCACTGGTGTGATATGGGAGAAACAGTGCCAAAGCACATATATACTGTGTATTTATACTGTATATATATATATATATATATATATATATATATATATATATATATATATATATATATATATATAAATACACAGTATAGCAGGGGTGCCCAACCAGTGGCCCAGGGGGCCACATGTGGCCCACGAAGCCCTCTTATGTGGCCCTTGACCCTCCTGCTCTGTGAGGGCAGGTTGGCAAGCCAATATCATGGGTTGCTGACCTTCTACCCCAGAGCATCAGTGATGTGAATGAAGCGTGGAAGAGTGGCAAGAAGAAAGCCATTTCTTAAATGGCTTTCTTCTTGCCACTCTTCCACGCTTCATTCACATCACTGTGTCGTTTAAAGTTTGCCACAAGCCACCTGGGAGATACACCAAACATGTGGAAGAAAGTGCTCTGGTCAGATGAAACCAAAATCGAACTTTTTGGCAACAATGCAAAACGTTATGTTTGGCGTAAAAGCAACACAGCTCATCACCCTGAACACACCATCCCCACTGTCAAACATGGTGGTGGCAGCATCATGGTTTGGGCCTGCTTTTCTTCAGCAGGGACAGGGAAGATGGTTAGAATTGATGGGAAGATGGATGGAGCCAAATACAGGACCATTCTGGAAGAAAACCTGATGGAGTCTGCAAAAGACCTGAGACTGGGATGGAGATTTGTCTTCCAACAAGACAATGATCCAAAACATAAAGCAAAATCTACAATGGAATGGTTCACAAATAAACATATCCAGGTGTTAGAATGGCCAAGTCAAAGTCCAGACCTGAATCCAATCGAGAATCTGTGGAAAGAACTGAAAACTGCTGTTCACAAATGCTCTCCATCCAACCTCACTGAGCTTGAGCTGTTTTGCAAGGAGGAATGGGCAAAAAATGTCAGTCTTTCGATGTGCAAAACTGATAGAGACATACCCCAAGCGACTTACAGCTGTAATCGCAGCAAAAGGTGGCGCTACAAAGTATTAACTTAAGGCGGCTGAATAATTTTGCATGCCCAATTTTTCAGTTTTTTTATTTCGTTCCACTTCATGAATGTGTCCCACTTGTTGATTCTTCAAAAAAAAATGACAGTTTTATATCTTTATGTTTGAAGCCTGAAATGTGGCAAAAGGTCGCAAAGTTCAAGGGGGCCGAATACTTTCACAAGGCACTGTGTGTATATATATATATATATATATATATATATATATATTGTGCTGGGATACATGTCCTAGCCACATTGAGGAAATGTCTCACTGGTAACTTTGTTTTTGTTTGCTAAGAATTCAGATGTGATGGGAAGAGCATATATTGTGGTCCATGCTGATGTGTTGCAGCTCAGTAGCAGTATACATGCTACACATTTCTTTAAAGAATAGTTGTATATATTAACTCCCCTCTGACATCGCTCATAATTTTCTAATCTGGAGCTCTAGAAACTGATTGCTTTGGGAAACGCACTTTTTATTTTTCTCAAACTGATGTATTACAGTCTTAGAACTCAAAGACCTATGAAAATATTTGTTGTAGATGGAATAATAATAGTAAAACAAAAAACAAATAAAACGGACCTACAATGCTTGGGGGTTCAGAACACAGAGGAGTTGTTTAGCGAGATGCAGTTGTGAAGTAACCACAGACCCAAAGCCTTGCTGCTTTGATCCTGCCTTCTCCGTCTTACAAGTATTGTGTGAGGAGTGAGCTCATCCGGAGGGAAGGTTTTCGGTGGATGCTTCATCTGTTTTGTCTCTCCAGAGACACACACACACAGCATTTCATGCTAACCCCTTTTTTAGATGATTAAATCTGCGTGGTATGTACTCTATTTCCCTACAGGGTGCAATTGTAATAAAAAGTATATGTAAACGCATTTTTGCCTGGGACTAGGCGGAGACTGAGGTCATGTGAAAAGTCAAACATTAAGGACTTAGAGATAAGCCTTTACTGTGTGTAGTAATAAAGTGCAGAGTTTCTCTAAAAAGTGATTTATTCCATGTCACAACGCACTGTAACTTGTATATTTGCATTAAGGAGACGTGTTGAGCTTGCACCCACTCCACCAGTCCAGCGTATCTCTGTTTACTCACTCCCAGTAACAGAATGGGGTCCCGCTGGGTACCTAGCGAGGACCTCAAGTGTGCTCTTTGGCACTTTCCTTCCTGTATTTCGTGATCAGGCCATAGATCTCCGTAACGCAAGTTCAGATCTAGTTGCCATTTGATACGGCATGCTAGGGAGCGAACCATAATATCGACCCCCTTGCTACCGGAGGGCCTGTCACCCTACCAGGTACCATGCTTAATGGCTGGTTGCTTGTACCTTGTTTCTTCACTTGGTTACCCATAGCAACTACACACCACCTCTTGCTGAGCTAACCTTTTGTAACATAATTACTTCATACCCCCACATATGCTTTACAGGCCCAAATACTTTGAAATATGCCAGAACCAACATGCAACCCTTTGAATAACTTCACACCAGGCACATAAGGGTTAATATAACTTCACTGTAAAAATGCAGCATGACAGTACAAAACAAACAACATCCTGTTCCTAATCCTAACGATAATGAAAGTGAGGGGGACTGTTCTAAGGTCCCCTGAGCTTATGGTACTGTGACAGCAAGGGAGTTTAGAGGCCCCCCTTTAGTTAAACTAGTCAGTTAGGTAGGTGGGCGGAGTTGGGGTTAGAGTCCATAATGGCATTGTCCATGGCTGGGCTGCTGTCTGTGATGTTCTGTTTCTTCAGCACAAGCCACACTTGTACCCGCAAGTGATTCTATGAACCACCTGTACCCATGTTCCTGTTCTCCGGAACCCTTGGCTCTCGGCTGTTCCCCTTTCTGTAGCACAGGTGGGCCGGCCACAGCCAAAAGCTTGGGAACTGAGCCAAAATGTTTTACCTTTTCCCCAGCCTGGGCTGGCTGCTGGGTAACTAACTGCATACACATTTTCAACCTGCCTACATATTATTTTTTTAATGTAAGCAGGTGCTAATTGTTGCTCTTACTTTTTGGTTATGTTACCAATGTTATTGTATTTATGGTGTAATGTTTCTGCAAGTATTTTTGGCTGATTGCTGCAGGGGTCGGATCGTGTATGACTTCTTCCTCTACAGATGTGATCATATCCTGTGTAAATTTATACAGAGTACCTACCTAGGGTTTCTGTTGACCCATGGGAGTTCGTTGGTCAGAAAAGATTGCTGCAGGACATTATCCAACACAGGTATGTGCTTTAACTTCTAGCAAAAAGTCAGTGAGCGCCAATGATATGCTGCAACCTCTGGCAACCAATCGCAATCGCTGCCTGATCTGCTGCAGTAAACGGATTTTGAGTCTAGCTGCTATTTAATGTATGTCTCAAAATTGAAGAAAATATTTGCCCAGGGTCTAATTAATATTAAAGACAGCCCTGGGTGTGAGCCTTTGTAACAAAGAGAATTAGTGCTGAGTACCAGTATGTGTCAACCAACAACTATAAAGCTGAAGTTTATGAAATCAGCTAGATAAAGCACACAGTTGAACAATAAATATGTGGGCAGTTTTACCTGGCAAAAGATTTGTAAGTTGGGCCAGCCAATTTTTTGGATGAAGGTATCATTGTGATATATTTGGGTACAATGGGATACAATGCAGAAGCAGCACAAATTCCAAATTCAAGAACAGCTGTCAAACAATATCCCAGTCACTTGCCTAGATAGTTAGGAAGAAGCATTACTTAGCTCAGTCTGCCCTCTCCTCCCTGTCAGCTTGTTTAATGTAAGCAGGCACATGTGTACTACATCACACCAGTTTGACTCCTGGCTCTCCCTCCAAGAGTCAAACAGACGTGTTTCATTATTTCTATACACATTACAAGATGCCGATATCAAGACAAATTCAGATAAGTATGCTATTTGTTTTCATAAACTATTTAGTATAAATAAATACATTTTACCTGCATTAATTGTTGTTTCACAGTCTGCCTGGATCTCAGTTTATGGCACCTGCTGTGTTGGCTGACAGAGCATTCATCCCCAGTCTATAGACGGTTCTCCCTTGCCTTTGCAGAGATGGCCAGTTATAGGGCAAGGGGAGGCAAATAGACACCCATTGGCTGCAGCTGCAGCCTGGGCTATGCCCAACCCTAGCAATATGATTGGCTGATTGCCTGCCACAGCTGGGACCTTTAGCCTTGCCCAACATACTCAATAGCACCTGCAAGAGGAGGTCTGGTGCCAAGGCAGACTGAGGATGCACAAAGAGCGACTGTATGTTGTCTGAGAGTGAAATGCCTGGAGCACAGTAGTCAAGGGTTCTGGTAGCTCAGCTGAGAAGTGTTGATGCTGTGGATCATGCTAATGCTGAATGCAGGGTCACACGCTTGTGCTACCAGGGAGTAAGGGACCATGATGCTGCAGTGCCATTCTGTGCTTCTGTGAAAAGGTCATGTACACAGGGGGTGCTGGGTGTGCCCACCCTAATCACCCTGTGTGGTGCTGCCTCCTGCCATCTCTCCTCTCCCGCTAGCTGCTGTAGGAGATGTTTCAGGATGGATGAATGAATGAATGAACAAACACAGTAAGTGATTTGTACCATAGTAAACCATGTTTACTGTACTTTTGTAAAAACTGTACAGTTTGTAAAAGAACAGGAAGCCGCTCCGCAAAGAGCACTTCCCATTCACTGTCAAGTGCAGCTTAACCACTTAACCCCCGGACCATATTGCTGCCCAAAGACCAGAGCACTTTTTGCGATTCGGGACTGCGTCGCTTTAACTGACAATTGCGCGGTCGTGCGACGTGGCTCCCAAACAAAATTGGCATCCTTTTTTTCCCACAGATAGAGCTTTCTTTTGGTGGTATTTGATCACCTCTGCGGTTTTTATTTTTTGCGCTATAAACAAAAATAGAGCGACAATTTTGAAAAAAAATAATATTTTTTACTTTTTGCTGTAATAAATATCCCCCAAAAATATATAAAAAACTATTTTTTTCCACAGTTTAGGCCGATACGTATTCTTCTACATATTTTTCGTAAAAAAAATCGCAATAAACGTTTATTGATTGGTTTGCGCAAAAGTTATAGCGTTTACAAAATAGGAGGTATTTTTATGGCATTTTTATTAATATATTTTTTTTACTAGTAATGGCGGCGATCAGCGATTGTTTTCGGTACTGCGACATTATGGCGGACACTTCGGACACTTTTGACACATTTTTGGGACCATTGGCATTTTTATAGCGATCAGTGCTATAAAAATGCATTGGATTACTATAAAAATGCCACTGGCAGTGAAGGGGTTAACACTAGGGGGCAGGGAAGGGGTTAAGTATGTCCCTGGATGTGTTCTTATTGTGGGGGGGGGGTGGACTCACTAGGGGAAACACTGATCTTCTGTTCATACATTGTATGAACAGAGGATCAGCGTTTCCCCCCCCTGTCAGGACCGGGAGCTGTGTGTTTACACACACAGCTCCCGGTCCCCGCTCTGTAACGAGCAATCGCGGGTGCCCAGCGGCGATCGCGCCCGCCGGGCACCCGCACGGGAGTCACGGACGAGCGGGGGGCGCGCGCCCCTAGTGGCCGCTAAAAAAACCGACGTGGAGCTACGGGCTCTCGCCCAGGAGAGCCGACCTGCCGCCGTAGAATGACGGCGGCTGGTCGGCAACTAGTTAAGCTGCAGAGAAAGGAACTGGGGAAGCTCTGTCCTCAGTCCCTTTCTCTCTGTTTAGACCCTTTATATTTCACCAAAGCCCTCCCAACGGGGCTCCTAATTTTTTTTTTATAAATTGTAAAAAATAATAAAAATAAAAACTACTGAAACCTTCCAATGCCCTACTGGCACCAATCTCTGCTCTACTGATATACTGTACATGTGTGTTTGTGCTCTTGGGTGCACATCCTAATGCAATAGGCTGCGCACACCAATGGTCATGTACCAAGGTGCTTTGGGCCATGCGGTCTGCAGTAGAATTTGATTCCTCAGAGAATCAAACTGCTATTTCAGTACCTTGCTGTTTCAGTTTCCTGCTGCTCCAGTTGTTTCAGTTTTTCTGTTCAAGCATTGTAGTGCCGAAAGACTGCTGTTTTGGGAATTCAGAGGCCCCAATGATCATCCGCCACCAAACCAACAGGAGTGCAGAGAGGTCTCTTGTTACAATCTATTTCAATAGAGCACTTCACTGTAATGTATACCCCACTAGCCAATGTCTAGGCAACACCTACTGTTTCTAGATAAACCCATTTTGCTAATGATATATAGCACCCTCCTGGATAGGTGATAGGATTAGTTCGATTTAGTACTGGCTCACAGTGGAGCTGTGTTGTTTTTTTTTAGGTAAATCTAGCTTGCCTCACTGTAACCAGTGTGGCTGTAATTATTGTGTTAGGTAAATTTAGTTGTGCTCACTATAACCAGTGCAGCTGCCGTTGATTAATTGGGTCAGTTCAGTGTTCTCAACTGCTGCTTGTCTGTTTGCTTCCTTTGCTTTCCAGGGAGCTGTAGAATTCCCTGGAACATAGGTGTGGAGTTATGCGGATGTCAGTATGAATATTTATTTAGCCCTGGCCAATCCCAGCCCTGAAGGCTGCTGGGACTCTATATAAATTCTCAGAGACACTGAGCTTCTGGGTCTTCTTTCGCAGATGATCAGTCCAGCCTGGGGGGCTGCTGTCCTCCAGGGCAACACTGTCATGTGCTTGCTGTTCATGAGGCCTCAGATGTGCGCCTGAGGGTCTGGATGCTTAAGCTACAGAGAGCTAACTGAAGGAATGATGAAGATCTGGTATCACTGGAGAAAGGTGTCGCTTGGAAATTGGAAGGAGGCAAACTAACTGTCCCTGGACCTAAATATGCTAGTCTGTCTAGTTCTCTGTGAAGGAATTCTGCTCTTGTTGCTCTAAAGGATGAATCTTTTGTGCTGTTAACTGCTTCTATTACAAAGCCAAGTCCACAGTTTGCTATATGCCTGGACTTTTGCTTCAGCTCTGAATTTAACTGTTTCTACTCCAAGCCAAGTCCACAGTTTGCTATATGCAAGGATTTGATTTCTGCTTCAGCTTTACAGAAAGAAGTTCACTGTCCTCAACCTATACATAGGCCCAGATTCTCATACAATTACGTTGCTCCTGGGCAGCGTAACGTATGTGATTTACGTTACACCGCCGCAGTTTTACAGCGTTAGTGCCTGATTCTCAGAACACTTACCTGTAAACTTGCGGCGGTGTATCGTAAAAGCGCTCGGCGCAAGCCCGCCCAATTCAAATGGGGCGGGCACCATTTAAATTAGGCGCGTTCACGTCCAGCGCCATTCACGGACGTTTTACGCAAACGACGTAGATTTTGAAAATTTCGACGCGGGAACGACGGCCATACTTAACATTGGCTGCGCCTCATAGACCCCAGGGGCAACGTTACGCGTCGCAAAGGCTACGGAAACATCGTAAATTCTCTGCGTCGAGCGCGCGTACGTTCGGGAATCGTCGTAATTTGCTAATTTACATAAGCGACGGGGAAAACGACGTCGGCGACACCTAGCGGCGGGAAAAAAAAATGCATTTAAGATCTGACAGCGTAAGAGCCTTACGCCTGTCAGATCTAATTGGAATCTATGCGTAACTGATTCTAAGGCCCCGTACACACGAGAGGATCTATCCGCTGGAATTTATCCGCGGATCGGTTTCAGCGGATAGATCCGCTGGTGTGTACGACCCAGCGGATATTTATCCGCGGATATTTTTCGGGCCGATGGATTTCCAGCGGATAAAAATTTCTTAGCATGCTAAGAAATCTATCCGCTGGAATACAGTCCAGCGGATTGATCCGGTGGTCTGTACAGACTCACCGGATCAATCCGTCCGATTCCCTCCCTCGCATGCGTCGTAATGATTCGACGCATGCGTGGAAGTCCTTATATTTCAGCGTCGCGCACGTCGCCGCGTCATCATCGCGGCGACGGCGCGACACGTCACCGCGGAGGGAATTCCGCACGGATTTTGATCTGATGGTTAGATCCGCCATAGGATTTATCCGCGGAAACGGTCCGGAGGACCATTCCGCGGATAAATCCTCTTGTGTGTACAAGGCCTAAGAATCAGTCGCATAGATACCCGGGGCCAGATTAGGACTTACGACGGCGCAAATGGTGTTGCGCCGTCGTAACGCCTTTGAGAATCTGGGCCATAGTTTCTGTTTTTGGAGTATCCTACTCAATTCCCTAAACTCTATCCAAGTTCTCCAAGAATAAAAACAACAACAACAAAAAAAACACCCCTAAGATTGCTTATTGAGGAAAAGTGTGATTGTGTGTCTGGATGTAGAACAATCCACTCGGAAAGAACTTAGGCAAATTCCCAGCGACTCCTATGGAAGTAAGAGCTACAGATATGTAGTGGTACCCCCGTAGGAGTCGCTGGATAGGACCTCAACCTTTTTAAGAACCTCAGCCCCTCTGACACACCAAGTTGAGTGTACAAATATACAATGTCATTGGAATTCACTGAAAGTAATACTTAGTACACAATATTGTACCAATATTGTGCCATGCGGCAGCCATCTTTTTGATGCAACATGAATGTGGGCATACCCATGTGGAGGGGAGGGGCATCAAGCTCAGCGACATGCAGAGAGACAGGAGACTTATGCCGCGTACACATGACAGTTTTTCATGACGTGAAAAATGCATTTTTTTTAAATTGTCATTAAAAACGATTGTGTGTAGGCTAAAAATGTAGAACATGCTCAAATTTTTCTCGTAGTTTTTCAACTCCTGTCCTGACACCAGTCTTGTGTAGGCTTTAACGACGGGAAAAAAATGCGCATGCTCAGAAGCAAGTTATGAGACGGGAGCACTCCTTCTGGTAAAACTAGCGTTTGTAATGGAGATAGCACATTCATCACCCTGTAACAGACTGAATAGCACGAAGACTGAAAAGCGCAAATTATCTCTCACCAAACCTTTACCAACACGAAATCAGCAAAAGCAGCCCAAAGGGTGGCGCCATCTGAATGGAACTTCCCCTTTTTAGTGCCATCGTACGTGTTGTACGTCACAACGCTTTGCTCGAGCATTTTTTTTTTCACGATCGTGTGTATGCAAGGCAGGCTTGACAAGAATCACATTGAGAAAAACATAGTTGTGTGTACGCGGCTTTAGAGCTGGTGACCAAGTAAATTCACCAGGAGCCTCTCATGGGCAGTGCCATGTTAACAGCATCATGTTCCCCTGGGCAAAATACTGCACTGGGACCCCTACCAGGGAGATGATGACCTGTGGCATGCATGGTGCATCATGGCAAACAATGGGCATGGCCAGTGGGAGAGTCTTAAAGGAGGATTGAACAGAATCTGCATCTGCTGTAAACAATGCAAACATACCACAGTCCTTGTACCATTACAATTCAAATTACTGTGTTGCAACTGATAATCTCATAGACACAAATAAATCTCATTCAAAGGATCAATTGTTTTTAAAATAAATGTTTCCATTATATATGTTTTTATGCCCCAAAAAAGATATCTTTGGCTTACTGAGGCGCCATTACAGAAGAACTTAATTTAAACCAGCAACTTTTGAGACAATGAACACCTTGGTCGGGTCTATGTACAGTATAATTTACAGAGTATGTGGGTCAGGGGTAACTAATAAACAAAACAACATATAGAGTACAGCAGTCAGAATGAGCGCCACACTCATATCAGAGTCCTCCCTTACATGAAAGTCCCAACATTCTCCCTCTACATCACAGTCCACAGAGTGCCAACCTATAGCAGCGCCCCCTGTGTGCCACCCTACGATAGAGCCCCCAGTGTAACACCTAACGGCAGAGCCCCCAGTGTAACACCTTATGGCAGAGTCCCTAGCCTGCCACCCTACTGTAGAGTCCCCAGTGTGCCACCCTACTGTAGAGTCCCCAGTGTGCCACCCTACTGTAGAGTCCCCAGTGTGCCACCCTACTGTAGAGTCCCTAGTGTGCTACCCTACTGTAGAGTCCCCAGAGTCCCACCCTACGTCAGAGCCCCCAGAGTCCCACCTTACTGCAGAGCCCCCAGAGTCCCAACTTACTGCAGAGCCCCCAGTGTCACCTTCCATCAGTGTCCCCTTACACACAACTTTGCACCTTAGTGCTTGGTGTGGTAGGCAGCTGGCGGAAAAAGAATCCACATGTTGCAGGCTTTGAACTGCGCAAGTGAGTCGTAGAGTCAGCGGAATAAGTGAACTGCTGTGGTTGGCCTCAGATCGGACAGTGGGGCATGTGAATAAAAGTCATGCTTGATGTGGGCCATGATGTCACTGCAAAGGCGTGCACCCAGACCTGATCCAAGAACGAGCTCAGCAGTGCACCAGATGGCCTTAATGGCAACAAATGGATTTTTCACTGGCATGGGATTGTTAGAGCGACCTCTGTTGAGCAGCAGTGGGCACACATTGATTATACAGTATACACACATGGCATACACCAGTCGCGGCTGGTGCTCAATTTTTTTTTTGGGGGGGGGGGCACAATTCAGAAAAATATTGAAAAAAAAAAAATCAATTACAGCCTCACTGTCCCCTTCAAATGCAGTCACTGTGCCCATCAAATGCAGCTACTGTGCTATCAAATACAGCCCCTGCGACCCCCGGGGGAATTTAACCAGTACCCCTGCCTGCCAGCTCATTGTCTGACCAGCACTTTCCCCATCTTAGTGGTGGGTCAGGCAGTGGGTGACGACAATGAGGTGTGGAACTGGCAGCAGGTCAGACGGGGGCTCCTGTGTCCTCCATGCTTCTGCAGTGAGTCTCTTCTTTCCTCCTGCTAGGCGTCTAATAGGAGTGCCTGTCCTTTCAGACAATCAGGTGATGGGTATCAGACCCACGCTTCCTGATTGGCGGAAAGCCGGTTCAGTGTTAGAAAAGCGAATATTCATTTGCTTTTCTAATACACCTGGGTGGGCTCAGAGCGCAATGCTCTGCGCCACGAGTCCACCCTATTTTGAAGCCTACAAGAGCCTATGGCTCTAATCGGGTACATAAAAAAAACTCACCCGCCGCTGTAATTCAGGACCCTAGCATCCTAAAAGGGGCCAGATGCCTGAAAAGGGGGTGGCCATGGCAGCCGTGGATAGATTCACGCTATGCATGAATCTATCCATTACCATATAGGGGGTGGCATACATAGTAGGGTTGTCCCGATACCGATACCAGTATCGGTATCGGGACCGATACTGAGTATTTGCGGGAGTACTTGTACTCCCGAAAATACACCCGATGCCTAAATAGAATACTTGCCCCCCCGCCGTCGCCGTATATCGCAAATCCGCCGCTGCTGCGTTAATCACCGTGCGGCGAACATTACAGGCACCTTTAGTTTGAATAGCTGTTTTGCCTGCCGCGCCGTGTATAGACACTCCCCCTTGGACGGATCTGTCCAATCCCGAGCAACGGGGAGTGTCCTTTACACGGCGTGGCAGGGAAAACAAAGAGCCTCCAGCCAGAGGAAGGCGAATTGTAGAAGAATCACCCCCCTCCCCCTTATTGTATGATCCTAGCCTGAGCGCAGGGGCTGCTGTGCTACAAAGTATCTGCAAAGTATGCTGAGCTGAGATAGGAAGGGAAGGGACAGGTACCGCCTGAATGGGGCTACTGGGACTCTGCTGATTCCTCCACAAGTTCAGGGCTGGTCTTCTGGAAAGTAAGTGCGATTTGGGGAACCTGGGGGGAGGGGACAGCAGAGACTTATGTCACCTGGACAAGTGACAGCAGAATATGGGATTGGATTGATCAATAAATAATATTAATGAGGAACATGTAGCCTTCTGTGTTAGAGGAGTCAGGGCAGCTTGTGTCTGTCTTCATTGTCAGCTTCACCAATCTGTTCTTCTAATACACAGAACCCTGAGCACTGGGAGCTGCGGTGGCTCAACGCGATTGGCACTGCGCTGACAAGCCATTCACCTCTGCAGCTAGAGGTTCGGATCCCGGTCTCAGCTACATGTGAATTGAGTTTGGTGGTCTCAGCCCGGCTCACGGTGGGTGTGCTATGCGAGGTAAGCTTGCGCTTAGTATGCCCACCCCCCTCCCGCAAAAACCACCACACTTACACACACTCAAAATTGGGTTAACATGCACGCACTTTGACCACGCGGTCTCTAAAATGAGAGGCGAAGGACTGACGGGGCTGGTTGAGCAGGCTAGATCCTCTCACTCCCTTATAGGGAGTCCCTCTGCCCCGTTGGGCTTCAAAGGGGAGCAGGTAGGGCGGGCTGTGTGGGAGGACCCCCTCACACACCCACCATTGCCACCCGGGGCATGGAGAAAGGTGGCAGATTGCCTCTGGGGAGGCCTGCCTACTCCCAACTCCTGCAGTCTGGCACCTCTCTCGGTTACACGCACAAAATACACTTTAAAAAAAAAAAGAACCCTGAGCACTTCTGTCACCCCAGAAGGGGGTGGGGGGTGGGATGGGTCCACTACAACTACCAGGATTCTATGCCCACCTCAAAGAAGGCTATGAGCCTGTGTAGCCAGTAGCTGGATATATGTGCCTGCAATTAGGAGACATTGTGCAGCCTTACAGTGTGGGAGCTGATTCCCTCTAGTGTTGAGCTTGGACTCCGCGCTGTCATATCCTGAATGAAGAGATTAAGCAAAGCAAAACATCTTGGGTCATGTAGTTCAGACTGTTGGGATTTCCCCTCTTGCTCAATCATTCAAAACTACAACTACCAGATGGCTGTGAAGGAAGAAAGTCACTAAGGCACTGATCACTGTCATGTATGGAAACATGCTTATTTTTATATCCTGGTGGTGTTTTTTTTGGGCTGGGGGGGCAGTGGTGGTGCTAATCAGAAGCAAACTCTTTACCTACCCATCTAGCACTTTATGATGCCAAGTATCCACATAACAGGTTTAGGCGAGCAAAAGGGGAATGACTTGCTTCAAATGGAGATGCTTGGCACTCGTCTGTAATCATTGCAGATGTCTGTTCCCTGACACTTGAATGCCAAGCCTGAAAATGTGTGGTGATTGGTGAACCATATACATAGCTTAATATACACAAATAGAAAAAAGAAAATAGAAAAAAGAAAATATTGTTGCGCAGACCCAACATATAGTGCAAACATGTGTTATCAGCCGCGTCTTAAGTGTGCCATACAGCACAAACAAACATAGTAAAAAAGGGGAAGTCGCGCTAATTGAAATAAAAAAATGAAGTGAAACACCAGTGATTAGTGAAAATAAACAGTTCGTGAGAATAAACAATTCTATGTATAGTGATAAACACCCTCAATAGGGTAGGTGCATATTGTGAATAACTACTAAATGGCATAAATGTCTCTTCAGTTTAGTATGGGCAAATTGACAGTCCAGACAAGCCAAGCGGTTATAAAGCAGTCCACAGGTGTAGTGATGAAAGGAATCCTTAGGTAACAGTGATAACAACCACTCTGTGTTCAGAACAAACAGGAGACCTCCACCACAAATAATACTGACTCTTACCAGAATTCAGTAAATAATAAGCATAAAGACAAATCCAGCAGCAGCCCACAAAATTATCTTCAACCAGCGGTATCCATACACTAGTAATCACCATTGGAATCCAGACTCCATAGATACAAAGGAAACACCAAGAGAGGGATATAGCGTAATACTGCGCTGGTTTATTGTAACAAAGAGCAGCTAAATGCTTACTTACATTTGCAGTGATAAAATAGGCATCAAGCGGACATAAAATAGGTAGCAGAGTAAAAAAACACAGCCGGCCGGACTGTGTGTGGGCGTACGTCCGGATATCCGGATCCTTACACTCAGTAAACGCGGTAACGTCAGGGCGTCTCTATTGTGAACACGTCCCTATTGTGACGAAACGTCGGGAGGAGACGCCCTGACGTTACCGCGTTTACTGAGTGTAAGGATCCGGATATCCGGACGTACGCCCACACACAGTCCGGCCGGCTGTGTTTTTTTACTCTGCTACCTATTTTATGTCCGCTTGATGCCTATTTTATCACTGCAAATGTAAGTAAGCATTTAGCTGCTCTTTGTTACAATAAACCAGCGCAGTATTACGCTATATCCCTCTCTTGGTGTTTCCTTTGTATCTATGGAGTCTGGATTCCAATGGTAATTACTAGTGTATGGATACCGCTGGTTGAAGATAATTTTGTGGGCTGCTGCTGGATTTGTCTTTATGCTTATTATTTACTGAATTCTGGTAAGAGTCAGTATTATTTGTGGTGGAGGTCTCCTGTTTGTTCTGAACACAGAGTGGTCGTTATCACTGTTACCTAAGGATTCCTTTCATCACTACACCTGTGGACTGCTTTATAACCGCTTGGCTTGTCTGGACTGTCAATTTGCCCATACTAAACTGAAGAGACATTTATGCCATTTAGTAGTTATTCACAATATGCACCTACCCTATTGAGGGTGTTTATCACTATACATAGAATTGTTTATTCTCACGAACTGTTTATTTTCACTAATCACTGGTGTTTCACTTCATTTTTTAATTTCAATTAGCGCGACTTCCCCTTTTTTAATATACACAAATGCTTATCAAGGTGTAGGCCTCGCGGCAGCAGGTACCATTACTTTCATTGTTTTCCTCGTCTGACCACCAACAAGGAAGTGAGATTTCCAAACCTGAACCTGAAAATGCATGTAAGATGCCATATAGAAACAAGATATACTTTTCTATCTCTCTAAATAAAACATAAACCATAGATGCTATTTTATTAAGGTTAATACCATGCAAGCATTTGGACTTGCAGAGGTTCTGTAAATAGACAGGTGCTATATGTATCTGTTCCATTACCCCCCCCCCCCCCCCGTTCACATGTATGTGTAGGGATGGACTTCTAAAACACTACATACAATCATTTTTGGAAGTAATTGCTCTCTACCAAGAATGTGTGATGTGGTAGTGTGATCTCCATCCATTTAGATTAAAGAAGAGGGCAGCCCTCCACCTAATTGGTTTATGTCATTTATTTGGCAACTAGTTAAAAATAATAAATGCTTCTGGTACACACAGGTAAAGGTGACAACACTGGCAAAACTGTGTGTAACGCCATTTTGTACTAGTGATAATAAATCTAAGGAGCTACCCTCTCCACAACCCAAAAGTTACAATATATATATATAAAGAATAGCACAGAACTAGCCAATGCCATTCAGTTAGGGCGCTGTCTGCCAAATCACTGTGTGACAAAAGGATGATGCCTGAGCTTTCTCTGCCATTGTTTCCTATTTGGTTTTTGCCTTGTAAATAACCCACACTAATGTGATGATTACTACTTCATTTTAGCAGAGCAGTAAATGGAAAACATTGTGTTACTGTCAAATTTAGAGCATTACTTAGAAACAATTTTCTCAACCGACATCATAGTAGACATGCAATCACTGGCAGGAAACAATGACATCTCCCTAAGTAGATACAAAGGGCACTGATGTTATGCATAGCACAGTAAGCCATAGCATCAATCAGATTTTAATCTATTGATGTCAGATTAGTGAAAGGTTAATTTCCAGTTGGTTGCTATGGGTTCAGCTCTGCTTATTAAATAAACCTATTTGTATTCATGGTTTTCATAAATAAGGATCAAATCTGATGGGTATATAGGTGTAGGCAAAGGGAATTTTTTTTTGTTAGACAGGATTTAGAGTGTATAAAGGTTAGGCCCTCTAAAATTTGTATTAGTCCAGGTTGTTAGATTTACCTATGTATACTGGTGACTATTATTACAGTGACAAAAAGTGAGAGTGTAGGCGGTTGAATACTTGGCTATGTTCTACCTCATTTTGTTATCACTGCATATTATTTTTTTAATTCAATGTGTTAATGTGTATTTTCCTGCCAGGCTGCCCATGAGTAAGGAAGGGGTTAAGGTTGTCGGCTCTCAGGTATTCAAAGCACTGCCTCCTTATAGCGATCTATAAATTCAGGGGGAGGCAACCTTGCTAGGTCGGTTCTATGATGGTGAACTGCATGGAGGACTGCTGCCACATGTAGGACTGCCATTATTATTGGACTCCCTCCTTGCTGGGTACCCAGTTGGGATACCGAAGTAGGATTCACCAGAGATGGACTTTATTCTTACACTAATTTATAATGTATGATGCTTGGCAACCTGTAGACAAAATTAGTTGGAGAGTAATTTATAGGAGAAATATGTGAAAGACTGTTACATAGTTACATTATAGTTACATAGTTAGTCAGGTTGAAAAAAGACACAAGTCTATCCAGTTCAACCACAAAAAAATAAACAAACAAAATAAAAAACACAGTACAATCCCATACACCCAACTCCATACCCACAGTTGACCCAGAGGAAGGCAAAAAAAAACATCAGAGCATGATCCAATTTGCTACAGCAGGAAAAAAAAAATCCTTCCTGATCCCCCGAGAGGCAATCGGATTTACCCTGGATCAAATTTACCGACAAATCTTAGTACTCAGTTATATTATGTACATTTAGGAAAGAATCCAGGCCTTTCTTAAAGCAATCTACTGAGCTGGCCAGACCCACCTCTGGAGGGAGTCTGTTCCACATTTTCACAGCTCTTACTGTGAAGAAACCTTTCCATATTTGGAGATGAAATCTCTTTTCCTCTAGATGTAAAGAGTGCCCCCTTGTCCTCAGTGTTGACTGTAAAGTGAATAACTCAACACCAAGTTCACTATATGGACCCCTTATATATTTGTACATGTGGATCATATCCCCATTCTCCTCTTCTCAAGAGTGAATACATTTAGTTCCTCTAATCTTTCCTCATAGCTGAGCTCCTCCATTCCTCTTATCAGTTTGGTTGCCCTTCTCTGCACTTTCTCCAGTTCTCCAATATTCTTTTTGAGAACTGGTGCCCAAAACTGAACTGCATATTCCAGATGAGGTCTTACTAATGATTTGTACAGGGGCACAATGATATCTCTCTCTCTCTCTGGAGTCCATACCTCTCTTAATACAAGAAAGGACTTTGATCGCTTTGGAAACCGCAGCTTGGAATTGCATGATATTATTGAGCTTATGACTTACCAAAACCCCAGATCCTTCTCCACTACGGATCCCCCCAGTTGTACTCACCCTAGTATGTATGATGCATGCATATTCTTAGCCCCCAAGTGCATAACTTTACATTTATCAACATTAAACCTCATCTGCCACTTAGTCGCCCCCAATTAGACAGAGCATTGAGGTCGGCTTGTAAATTGGAGACACCCTGTAAGGACGTTATTCCACTGCATAGCTTAATTTCATCTGCAAATACAGAAATTTTACTTTTGATCTCAGACCCAATATCATTTATAAAGATATTAAAAAGTAAGGGTCCCAACACTGAACCTTGGGGTACACCACTGATAACCTTAGACCATTCAGAGTAAGAATCATTAACCACGTCTCTCTGAATTCTGTCTTTTAGACAGTTTTCTATCCATTTACAAACTGATATATCCAATCCTGTAGACCTTACCTTACACATGAGCCGTGTGTGCGGAACTGTATCGAACGCTTTTGCAAAATCCAAGTATATCACATCCACAGCTATGCCTCTGTCCAGGGTTATACTTACCTCTTCATAAAAAGAAATCAGGTTTGTCTGACAACTTCTGTCTTTCAGGAATCCATGCTGTCTGTTTTTTTTCCCAGCAAGAACTCATCCATGTGGTCTTTTATTAAACGTATCTTCCCAACTATAGAAGTTAAACTAACAGGTCTATAGTTACTTGGTAAAGACTGTGTTCCCTTTTTAAATATGGCCACTACATTGGCCCTGCGCCAATCCAGTGGTACTATTCCTATCTTTAATGAGTCCCTAAATATTAAATACAGTGGCTTTGAAATTGCAGAGCTCAATTCTTTTAGGATCCGTGGGTGGATGCCATCTGGTCCAGGTGCTTTATCCACCTTTATTCTGTCTAAATATTTCTGGACCATATCACTTTTGAGCTATTGTGGATTTGGGGCTGTGTTACTCCCACCCCCAGGGCTGGACTGGGACAAAAATTTGGCCCTGGACTTCATCCAGACCGGCCCACTTTAATTCAATAAAATGCTGCCCCCACCCCTCCGAAAAATCACGCCCACCAAAAGGCCCCTACATCCATTCTTGTATAACATGAGAGGGTTAGAGGGGAATGAGAGAGAGAGGGAGGGTGAGGCAAAGGGGGTGAGAGAGGGGGGTGAGTGTAAGAAAAAGAGTGTGAGTGTAAAAGAGAGGGGGTGAGTGTAGCACCCCTTTTTACACTGAGGCATTTTTTAGGCGCTTTTGGGCTAAAAATAGCACCTGTAAAGCGACTGAAAAACACTTCCGCTGCAGTCCCAGTGTGAAAGCATGAGTGCTTTTACACTGGGGTGCTGCCAGGGCGTTAGAAAAAGTCCTCCAAGCAGCATCTCTGTTTTAAAAAACGGCCCACTGAGCCATCGGCCCACCGGGAAACTCCCTGTAGTCCCTATGGCCAGTCCATCCCTGCCCACCCCCATTATGGACATGAGCTCCCCCATGCTCCATTGTATACACAGAGCTGAAGAAAGCATTTAATAAATTTGCCTTCTCTTTGTCCTGCGTCACCCTCTCTAGATTATTTTGTAAGGGGCCTACATGCTCAGACTTCACCTTTTTACTATTAATATAGTTCTATAAAGACATGTGCCTGAAAAGTTTCTAGTAAAGGTAAAGTTCCAAATATGGTGCCTTATCTAAAGTTACTCACAAAGAGGTGCATGTATGTTTTATCTAGAAACAGGACTTACAATGGGGATGGGGATGCAGATGAGTAAGTGAAGATACAACACAGAGGCCTAGTGTGCAGTGGAGCTAAAGAAGATGAGGCCATATTGCCATGGCTAGTGACAACACGAGTAAACTCAGGTGTTGAAAAAGCCAGCCACTGTAAATAGGTCATTTAGAAGTGGAGAGCTTGTTAAATATCATTATTGTGTAGTAAGTGAGTCAAGGGTATATGAAGCAGTTTGATTATTGCCATGTTTTTAGAAAAGATGAGAGAATTTATTATTACTTAAAGGGGTTGTAAAGGTTTGTTTTTTTATTTTCTAAATAGGTTCCTTTAAGCTAGTGCATTGTTGGTTCACTTACCTTTTCCTTAGATTTCCCTTCTAAATGTTTATTTTCTTTGTCTGAATTTCTCACTTCGTGTTTCTCCTCAGTAAACTTCACACCATCATCCGAGCGGTGTTTAGTCAGCCAGAATAGCTTACTGAACAGCTTACTCAGGAGGAACAGGAAGTGAGAAATTCAGACAAAGTAAACAAAGAAAAAAAACATTTAGAAGGGAATACGTAGGAAAAGGTAAGTGAATCAACAATGCACTAGCCTAAAGGAACATATTTAGAAAATAAAAAACAAACCTTTACAACCCCTTTAAGGGTCTTGGTAAGTTTCTTTCAGTAATTTAGAGGCTTTTGGGTGGATAATGCAATTATGTCAGTATTTCTTAAAACCATTTCTTTTGTAGTTTCTGTGGGCTAACATTTATTTATTTGGGCTAACATTTATCTAAGAACAGGACTTACAATGGAGATGCAGATGAGTAAGTGAAAATACATGACAGATGCCTAGTGTGCAGTGGAGCTAAAGAAGACAAGGCAAAACACAATAGGGGAGCCCCCCAAAGCTGCATAACCCAAATGCATACGTAGAACAGGACGTTTTCCCCAGGTTTTTTTTAGTAGCCGAGAATTTGTATAAAAAAATAGTAGATGTAAAAAATCATTTATTTTTCCAGACAATAATAATTTCAAATGAACAATAATGAAGCATACATGTAGGTGGTGCGACACAAAAACAGACATGGAGCATCACTCATAGCAAAAAACACCCTATGTACAAGCATGGTTTGCCAATTGTATTTATGATATATATATCCGCATGAAAAACCCTGGTGCATTTTGACCCTTGCGATTTCCGGTCTCTTCAGGGGGATTTATATTCTGGAAAAAATAGCAAAATATCTAATTAAAGACTTTGAACAATGTAAATGTAGCGCTCACCCCCGCAGGAGCCACTGGATAGAATAGGGTTGGCGTGTTACCTCTGTGGAGCGTCTAGGGGTAAATGATGATGATGATGGAATATCCAAGCAGCAGGTGTCTTTTCTTGTGCTTTATTTCACCCAATACGGCAAAACAGTATACTTGAGGTAGATAGGAAAAGATGGGTGAAAAGGAAGAGTTGCAGATTCAGGCTTGAATAATACAGAAGCAGTCCTGCTTCTAGCGGCACTTTTACTTCGTCGCCACTCCAGCCGGAGTGGGTATAGTGTACCTGGACAGGCCTCTCACACCGACCTGGCAGCCAGAGAATCACTCGGAACCTTGAGGAGAAAATCAGTCTCTGCCACAGACTTAGTAGAAATAAAGGTCAGAACGGGACCTCTGCCACAGGCCCCTTCTCCAGAATGTAGATCGTGAGGTAAATACTCCTTAGTAAATTTAGTGCCTTAATCTCCCTCAGGTAGTCTTTCAAATGGTCACCGACTGACAGGTTGCTAACATCCAACCTCTCAGTGTCCGGTTACCTTGTGCCCAGATGAATTGTCCAGGCCCTGTTGGATTGCCTGCCTCCTGGCTCCCCTCAGGCTGACTCCCCACCGAACAGCACAACTCGCTTGGGATCTCCTCTCAGAGTGTGGGGGACCCAGTAGATCATAGCTTTAGTTGCTCCGGGCCAGCACGGTCCCAGAACCAAGACACCGGGTTGCACACGCACCCCGGGCCTGGAAGGCCGTGATGTGCGCACACCCTGAAGGTGGGTGCCGAACCCGGAACTAGACCCCGCCAAATGGCGTCTGCTCCAAAATGACCCTTCCCCAGCATGCCCCGCGAGGGAAAACCCCCTCTGATTGGCTGCTGGAGAGAGACCCCTCTGCTTGGACCCCTCTGGCGCCATCTGTCACTCCGAGGTGGAAAAGCACCTCTGGAACACAGAATGAAACCACAGCGCAGCCCAGCCCAGCAGAGACCAAATTTACACAAATCACCCGGATGAGAGCCAAATAACTCTCTCATCCCCCTCTAAATTCAAAAGTACACAGGCGCTACATAGAAAATGTAGGTATAGCATTTTGAATTGGGCAAAATTGTATCTCCATACACATAAAGGTATATTTACCAATGGGTGGATGAAGACATGAAGATGTGTCGCACAGACCAGCACTGCAGGATTGTAGTTGTCCAGTGATCCCATCGCCACCACAAGTCCCCCCATAGAGGCTTTAGGGTGGATAATGCAATTATGTCAGTATTTCCTAAAACCATTTATTTTGTAGTTTCTCTGGGCTAACATTTATTTATTTGGGCTAACATTTATCCAAGAACAGGACTTACAATGGGGATGCAGATGAGTAAGTGAAGATACATGACAGAGGCCTAGTGTGCAGTGGAGCTAAAGAAGACAAGGCTATATTGCCGTGGCTAGTGACAGCAAAAGTAACCTTAGGTGTTGAGGCAGCCAGCCAGTGGAGGAATAGTTGGAGACAAGGGAGTGATGGAAGGCCCTGGTAGGGAGGGAGGTTCTGAGCTTTTCCTACTCCCTACTCCCTACTCCCAAGAGTAACTGTGAGGACTTACAGCGTTGTGGCACAAGCACCAGCACCAAAGGCTCATTTTTTCTACAGTCTCAACTGTCTGGGAGGATTGATATCAATCACCTCCCTTTCCCAAAAGGCCATAAAGAGATTTGCTAGGCTTGGAGCAAACTTAGCTCCCATAGCCACTCCGCATCTCTGTAAATAAAAATTTCCTCCAAACCAAAAATAATTGTGGCTAGTGGCGAAAATTAACAAATTAATAATAAAATCCTTCTGTACCACTGAGAGTGTATTGTCCAATTGTAAATAAAAACGGACAGCTTCCAGACCATGTGCATGCGAAATGATCGTATAAAGAGAATTAACGTCAGCCGTAGCCAGAATAAACCCTTCCTTCCACCCATATTCTGCCAGAAGGTTAATAACATCCATAGTGCACATTTTGCCTTTAGGAGGGCAATTAATCCAAGTTAACATTTCAGGTACTATGAATTAATTACAGACACTTTCTGGTATCCAAATAATGGAACTACCCCCCCAAATCACTCCATTTTGCAATCAAGACCCCCCAAGGTATCTTTCTAGGGGTAAATGTTGGGTTTTTAGCCTCTCAATTTTTGTGGGAACAATTTTGAATTTAGTAGGCAAAAACATACATTGCTTTTTTTCACAAATGTTTTAATTTAGCTATATATTTTGTGCCATTACTTTGACCCACCACCAAAAATCAACCCAAAATAAATTCTCCTACTTCTGACGTGCATGGGAATACGATATATGTGTGCAATGTGTTTTTTTTTACCCATAGCAGGATCCAATAATATGTTGCATTCAGAGAGGGCAATTCATCCAAGTCTAATTATCAATGTATACATTACAGACACTCTGCAGTGTGATGTAACTTTTTAAAATGAGAAGTTCAACTTTTGTAACATGTTACATGTTACACCCTCAATAACCTCCTACCTCACTAGTTTCTAATAATGTGGGATGGTGTGGTAAATTGGTAAATTTCAAAGCAAGGGTCGAGGCACAGGCCTGGATTGGAAGGGCACGTGGGACAGTGGTAACGAGTATCGCATCTTTTGCCATTTTTGCCACACACACACGACACTTCTTCCTGGGGAATTTGCAGCTTGCTGTGATTGGGATAGGACGCAAAAAGTGTCTTTCTGTTAGTCTCCTATTATCCTCTGATTCTGCAGGTTGTCTGGGGTCTTCTTGAAACATCAGGTGTTCTATAATTTTTTCCTGGTACTGCAGAAAGGTGTCAGTACCACCAGATTTTTTATAAAGGACAAATGAATTGTGGATTGCCACCTGGATAAGATATATTGCCACCAGATTTTAGATTTCCTCAGCACCAGGTAGGGCTGCAAGATCTGGTCAGAGAGGTCGACTCCACCCATGTATTTGTTGTATGCCGTAATGCACAGTGGCTTTTCCTTCGGTGTAGCTGACCCCCATTCTGTTACAGTCACTGTGCCCTCTGGGTGGATTGTTGTCAGCATATAGACTTCTTTTCTGTCTGAGAATTTGACAGCCATCATTTCCTCCTGTTGGTATGAGTGATATGTGCCTCTCTGCAAACGTTGTCTCACCAGCTGCTGTGGAAACTCTTTGCGGTTTTTCCGTACGATCCCACATGCTTCTGTGCCAGCAGCATGCAGAGATCTAAAAAGTGTCACACTGCTGTAGTAATTGTCGACGTAAAGATTGTAGCCTTGGTGAAGCAGAGGTTAGATCAGTTGCCAGACAATTTTCCCACTTACTCCAAGATTGTCTGGGCAGCCCAGGGGGTTGATATGTCTGTCCCGTCCTTCATAGATCAGAAATCCATATGTATATCCTGTTGTGCTTTCGCACAGTTTGTAAAATTTTATGCCACACCGGGCACGTTCGGATGGTATGAACTGCCTAAAATGCAGTCGGCCTTTAAAATTCATCAGGGATTCATCAATCGAGATATTTTTGTCCGGGGTATAAACCGCTGCAAATTTATTAGACAGAAAATAAATTAGGGGCTGCAGTTTGAACAGTCGGTCATATGTGGCGTCACTGCTTGGGGGACACTGCAAATTATCGTTAAAATGAATAAAGCGCAGCAATGCTTCAAAGCGGTCTCTTGACATAACTGCAGGAAAAGATGGGGTGGCATGGATGGGACTAGAGGCCCAATACTGCCGAATTTTAGGCTTTCGGACATGTTGAGTAACAAACCCAGTACAATTTTCATCTCTGTGTTGGCACCCATCTCTTCCTGTGAGAAGATGTCGGGTGTTTTGCTATAAACTGGGTGACATTAAGATTAGTTTGATCAACCATGTGCTGTAGTAGCTCCTCATCCACAAATATCTTGAAGAAATCCACAGGGCCAAATTCAACATTGATATTTTTGCCTGGTGAGGCTGTAAATGTTGGTATTTGAGGGGTGGAAGAGCTCGCTGGTATCCACTGAGAGGTGTACGGCTGTGCAACTGATGGGGTGCTACCCTGTACATCCTCTTGCTGCCTGCTAGTAACAGGCCTTTCATGGTCAGAAGAGCTGCCTGAAGTGTCACTTTCACTGTCACAGATGAAATTCTCATCTTCTGAGCCCAACTCAGGTTCGCTGTCCGAGCACAGGAGGGCATATGCCTGTTCAGCAGTAAACCGCCTACTTGCCATTTTTTTTAAGCACTCTACAGACCTAAAAATATGCAAAAGTAAACCTTTTTGTTATATATTATAAACAGATTCTACTTAACAACAAACCTACAGTCCCTGTCTTGTTTGCACCGCCTGTATACTGCTGTTCAAAGTATATAGGGCCTGGAGGACCCACATTTTTCCTTTTTTTTTTTTTACACAAGAGAATGCCTTTCCTTTTCCCCTTAATATCCATACAAGACCCAAAGGGGCTAGTAATGACCCGGGGGAGGGTGGGGGGAAACCCATGCTATTTTTCTCAATGATTTTCATCCATATTGCAGGGACCAGACATCACATTAAAGCCGCCAGCAGTTTTAAATTACTTTTTTCCTACAGAAATTTCATTTTGTGCAGGGACAGTTCTAAACATGGGAAACACGTGCCACTTCACAGGCATACTATAGACACCCAGCAGGTACGATATTGAAAGGAATATTTCACATTTTTTTTCACTTTAAGCATCATTAACTAGTAGCCGACCAGCCACCGTCATTATACGGCGGCAGGTCGGCTCTCCTGGGCGAGAGCCCGTAGCTATACGTCCTATCGTATAGCCGCCACTAGGGGGCGCGTGCGCGCCGCCGGAGGCGCGCGCGCGCGCTCCCCGCTCGCCCCCGACTCCCGTGCGTGTGCCCGGCGGGCGCGATCGCCGCCGGGCACACGCGATCGCTCGGTACAGAGCGGGGAACGGGAGCTGTGTGTGTAAACACACAGCTCTCGTTCCTGTCAGCAGGGGAAATGCTGATTTTCTGTTCATACAATGTATGAACAGAAAATCAGTGTTTCCCCTAGTGAGGCCACCCCCCCCCCCCACAGTAAGAACACACCCAGGCATACTTAACCCCTTCCCCGCCCCCTAGTGTTAACCCCTTCACTGCCAGTGGCATTTTTATAGTAATCTAATGCATTTTTATAGCACTGATCGCTATAAAAATGCCAATGGTCCCAAAAATGTGTCAAAAATGTCCGAAGTGTCCGCCATAATGTCGCAATACCGAAAAAAAAATCGCTGATCGCCGCCATTACTAGTAAAAAAAATATTAATAAAAATGCCATAAAAATACCCCCTATTTTGTAAACGCTATAACTTTTGCGCAAACCAATCAATAAACGCTTATTGCGATTTTTTTTACGAAAAATATGTAGAAGAATACGTATCGGCCTAAACTGAGGAAAAAAAATGTTTTTTTATATATTTTTGGGGGATATTTATTACAGCAAAAAGTAAAAAATATTCATTTTTTTCAAAATTGTCGCTCTATTTTTGTTTATAGCGCAAAAAATAAAAAATGCAGAGGTGATCAAATACCACCAAAAGAAAGCTCTATTTGTGGGAAAAAAAGGACGCCAATTTTGTTTGGGAGCCACGTCGCACGACCGCGCAATTGTCTGTTAAAGCGACGCAGTCCCGAATCGCAAAAAGTACTCTGGTCTTTAGGCAGCAATATGTTCCGGGGGGTAAGTGGTTAAAATCACTGCTCCCGAATAAACGTCCCTTTTTAAAACTTTTTTTGCATTGATACATGTTCCCTGGGGCAAGACCCGGGTCCCCAAACCTGTTTTAGGACAATAACTTGCATATTAGCCTTTAAAATTAGCACTTTTGATTTTGAACGTTCGATGGGGTTCTAAAGTTTGCGTGAATGTTCGGTCCGTTCGAAGGTTCTGATGCAAACCGAACCGGGGGGTGTTTGGCTCATCCCTACTCAGAAGTACACCAGGTATTCACTCTAAAAACTGGAACAGAACAGTGGAGGAGTGAATAAAGGTGAGGGAAACTAGGGATGGGCAGTAGATTAGATAAGGAAACCTGTTGATTTGACATGTCTCACCAATGCAAAGGTTCACTTTAGCAAGCAACTTGAACTCTAAAAACTTAAGCTACCACTGAACCCTATGAATCTAATCCAGACCTAAATTATTGCCATCAACCAAAAACCCTTAAAACAGTATTAAACCCTAAAGTAAACATTTATTATATTGCAGATAACCAAATTCTTAAATGTGATGTCTACATTTTCTTTTTTTGGCTTTATTTCTTCTATTTTATTCTGGTGGTCCAGCCAATAAATCTGTTGTTTTTCAAAAGAAGAAGTCAGGAATATCCGTTTACAGGGATGGGACTAACCATTCAACACTGACAGGCATGCTTTCCATGATCAGCTTTTATTTAAAACCTTTATCCCAAAAAGGAAAGAAAAGTACCGTATTTGCTTTAAATGAGTGTTAACTGAGTGTTGGGTGGAATTTGTCCTCAATTTGTTAGTTTATTTAAATCTGCTACCACATTTTACACTATCCTCCCCCCCAGACTCACAATGTTGCTGTCGGATGTGCTCATTCATTCAGAGTGGGGGCACTCTAATACATGAGGGGTGTTATAAGAAAGGAAAAAATGCATTTAATTACAATGAAACCAAACCATCAGTCATGAAAAAGGGAAAATCAATTAATCAAGCCGCAACCCTACTTTGAGATGTAAACACACTCATAACATATACAAATCGTAAAGAGTGGTGCTGTAAATGAAATGTTTAAATACAGTGCACAAACTGGTTGCAAAAAGTAAATACAGTCCAGTAGAAACGACTATAAGAAAAAATAAAGTCCAATATGAAAAATATGTGAAATAAAGTGAACTCTTCTTATGTTACCAGGATATCTAAAAATTTTGTCACCATCTGTCACCAAGTGTGAGATCTTGACTGACGCACCACCACCTATGTATGGTAAAAATGCCCGCTTACCAGCTCAATGGGACCTTCTAGGATGGAAGGTCAACAACAACACTTGTGGCTAAAACCCAGCCAGGGCCTTTCAATACCACTCTTATTGGATCCCCTCAGAGCCAAAGGTGAAGATCATCTGGATCATGGGTGCTCAACCTGTGGCTCTCCAGCTGTTGCAAAACTACAATTCCCATAATGCCTCAGCCTTTGGGAGACATGCTTGTACCTGTCAGCGGCTTGCAATGCCTCATGGGAATTGTAGTTCCGCAACAGCTGGAGAGCCACAGGTTGAGCACCCATGATCTGGATAATGCCTCCGTAAATTCATCCCCAGAAATACAAAAATGCTCCACATAGTGTAAAATCTTATGGTTAATTTTATTAAAAAGATTGCACTTACATCAATGCAGTAGTAAAAACGCCTTAATAACACTCTTATCGGCCGACATAACACAAGCAACCCGCACTTTCGGGAAACGAAGGACGCAATGACATCCGCTTGTCACTCCGTTCTAAGCGTTTCATCATAAAATTACGTCATTTGGGGCACAGGCTCCGTGCTGCGCCATCAATATAAATATAATACGATAAACCAAGCCGTGATCAGAGTCTGAGGTGGCACAATATGAGTCAATACCCAGTCTTTATGACAGGAAATTGCATCCAAAAACCATATAGGGTCACTGCAGTGAAGTTAATTTGAGTGTCATCTATTGCAATGTTTCTCAACTCTAGTCCTCAAGTACCCCCAACAGGTCATGTTTTCAGGATTTCCCTCAGAAGAAACGGCTGTGGTAAGAACTAAGGCAGTGAAACTGATCAAATCACCTGTGCAAAATAATGGAGAGCCAGAAAACATGACATGTTGAAGGTACTTGAGGACTGGAGTTGAGAAACATTGATTTGGTGGACAAAATAAGGCATAACATGTGACTTATTAGTATTGCATTAAACGAATAGCCATACCAAAGCTGGAAATAAAATAAAATAATCCAATGGGACCACAAGGTAATAATGCCATCCAGTGGACTCAATCAGGGCATAACAATTGACTATAAAAATCTTATTAAACTAATAGCCACAGAAAACACCATTTCACATAAAAAGGGAAAATTTACTATAGAAAATGATTTCCCTTAATGTCCCTAAACAAGCATTTTGCGTCTCAGATTAAGGTACCTCATTTATACAGTAAATTATTATAGCAACCCAATTATATTAATTATCAGCCTTATCAACCAGATACATAATGGCACCAATAACAATTATTGTGACAATATAAAATCACAAACCCTAAAAGTTGGGTACACAAGGTGTGTTACTGCCCAGATCACCAGGTAAAACAGAGGGAAAAAAAGCATAAAAAGGAAGCTAATGCAGCCACCACATCTATCAAATGGTAAGCTGTAATATAATACAATTTTGTGTTGGATGTATTACCACTTTAATCTTAACCTCTCCATCTTTGGTATGTTGTCCTATGGATGGAAAGGGAGAGCCAGCAGCAAGCTGTTTTTATTGGACTGTATGAGGACTCCTAATTTATTAATGTCAAGACTTTCAAGATCTACATGTTTGTTTCTGAGATGGCTACTGAACCTGAGAGCAAACATTTTGTTAGTACCCATGGGGGCAGATTCACATAGAATTACGCCGGCGTATCAGCAGATACTCCAACGTAACTCTGAATCTAAGCCCGTCGTATGTCTAAATGTATTCTCAAACTGAGATACACTTAAACATGCCTAAGATACGACGGCCAGCGCCGTCGTATCTTAGGGTGCATTATCTACGCTGACCGCTAGGTGGCGCTTCCATTGCGGTCGGCGTAGAATATGCAAATGACTAGTTACGCCGATTCACGAACGTACGCTTGCCCGTTGTAGTGAATTTACGTTTTTTCCGTAAGAGATATGCGGCGTAAAGATAAACATGCCCCCTAGGTGGCGTATCCAATGTTAAGTATGGCCGTCATTCCCGCGTCGCAATTTGAAAATTTTACGTTGTTTGCGTAAGTCGTCCGTGAATGGCGCTGGGCGCCATTTACGCTAATGTCGAAACCAATGACGTACTTGCGACGTAATTTCGCGCAATGCACGGCGGGAAATTTCGAGACTGAGCATGCGCAGTACGATCGGCGCGGGAACGCGCCTAATTTAAATGATCCACGCCCCCTACCTGGATCATTTGAATTAGGCGGGCTTGCGCCGGTGGACTTTACGCTACGCCGCCGCAACTTTACAGGCAAGTGCTTTGTGAATCAAGCACTTGCCCATAAAACTTGCAGCGGTGTAACGTAAAGGAGATACGTTACGCCGCCGCAGTTCTACGAGAATCTGGTCCATGGTGCAGTAGTAGTGGAGGTTATGGTAGTGGTGGGTTAAGTGTCTGATGAGAGCTTTGAAATTCCTCATGATAGAGAACTGGAGGAACAGACATTAGAGGAGGTTGGTGGGAAAGGAACAACTGAAAAACTGGAATGGAATGGACACAGCTTTGGAGAACACAGGTGCTAATGTATAAAGATTCCCGGTTTGAACATTTTTTGTGTTGCTAAGAGGACAAGTCCATATACAAGAGAAGTCTGTGGTCATTTAGACATATACTGTATATGGGGACTTTCTTGCTCATCCAGTATATGAAACTCCATCGGATTTTCTAGTAAAAAATAAACTATAATGGGAGAAATCCTACGAGCCACCACTGCCTAGATGCTTGAATTGAATAAATTACCTAAAAGCTGCTAGCGTTACACATGTCACATATATCGTGCAAAGACAAATCATATATCCATCCAGGATATATGAAAATAGGAAAACTCAAAACTATTTATTAAATGAAGCAAAATCCCCTTCTGGGGTACTCACACAGATCGGGATGACGTATCTTCTTCAAGTGGAAGATACGTCATCCCTGTATCAACACACATTGGGGAGGGGTCAGGACGGCATGCCTCGCATCATCCCGATACCACTTTGGTATATACCTGTACATGCTTATCATAGAGTGGTGCACTGATGCACCCGATTTGTGTGAGTACCCCTGAAGCAGATTTTGCTTTATTTAATAAATAGTTTAAAACTTTATTGCACTATTGAGTTTTCCTATTTTCATATATCCAGGATGGATATGCTGAGGAGCCCAGGAGCCTGACACTATTAAAGAGCCCAGAGGTGATTCACATGCGTGCTTTGACTTAGCTTAATTGCAAAGATGCACGCTGCAAGTTGAACGTTCACTACCTAAGATGACACCCTAGCACGTCTTGGATCACACATCAAGTTTTTTGAATTACACAACCTATATTATCACGTTATCAGTGATGCAGATGGATGCTACTCATATGCACGTGAGCCCTTGTCATGACCTGAACCACATATTTTTGCTTGTATTGCCTTTCTCAGCATGGTCATTAATGACATATTTGGACACTTTATAACTGCACAGAGCACTTTGATATATTATTTGTTTATGCCTTTGGTATTTTAAACACAGTTATGCACCAAGGACTTTAAATTGAGTTTACATTATATGTTATATGCATTTATTTTATATATTTACTCATATATATATATATATATATATATTTTACTATTTACTTTTACTGTTCAAATAAATCCTTGCCAACCTTCCCCCAATTTCTGACCCTCCATAGTGATCAATGAGGCTAAGTTTATGTTAAAGAGGAACAGCAGTGTGCTCACATAATTTGCAATAAAAACATCTTTGCCAATCTGAAGCTTCCCTCCGACCACTTTGCATATTACTTTATATATACTTTGATTCTGTAATTGCCAAATATGCTGCAGAAATCTCCCTCCACTAAGTCTGGCTTCAGCCATTGTAACTGTGGGCAGCTGAAGCTGCTGCCTGTTCACTTCCTGGATTTACACAGACACACGCCGCCAGCTCTGCAGCTCTCATTGGCCCTCTTATGACTTATTCCCCCTCCCTTTCCTGGCAAACTCTCACAAGAGTAAGAGAGAGATCTATGCATGATGTCATAAGCCTAAGCTTTTTATCAGACAAGTAGCAGGAAATGTACTGTATAAGGTATTTACTGGCAAAAAAAGAAATGTTTTACAATTCAAAGTTAAAACAACAAAAGTCAGAAGATTTAATAGATGGAAAGATGAATAAATGACTGAAGTTTCCGCTTTAAGGTACCAATTAGCAAGTAACATTATTCAGATTAGAATCATAGAGTAGACAACTCTTGTGGGGTACTAAACCCTAGTACACACAAAGACGAAAAATACCTCTTTCAGAGTGATCATCCGATAATCTGATCGTTAGTACACAGCTTTCAATAGCTGATCATGACAGTTCATGTGGAAATATCCGAAGGGACAAGCACAAAACTTTTTCTCATATAACATTATGTACGATTTTAGTCTAAGTACAGGATTCTTCCACCAAAAAATTGGAAGACCAGGACCACTCATGCTTGAAAATGAAAGAATACATTACAATATAATACATTACATAATTTCCGAAGTTGTAAGAGAAATTTTGTATCATTAGTAACCTATTGGTTTTCGCTATGAGACTAACATGGCAAAAAACAAACAATCATTCGATATTCTTATCGTGTGTACAAGGCTTAAAGCACTACCTTAGAACCGATTTGCTTTTGATAATTAAGCACACTAGGTAGAGAATCTCACTACTGCCTAACAAAACGAGATAGCTTTTTGCATGCCCGCATGCTTCCAGTTCACAACGGGTTAGTGGTCCGTTTACACCATTTTACCACTTGGTAAATTCTTGGTGGGGGCATGTGACCTAATGTTGGATATAACCCAAAGTGATAGCACAACAAATTACACAAGCAATGCAAATACCAGACCTTACAGTTTATACCTCTTGTAATTAGTACCTTTTTTCTTGATGCAACTGGACCAATTTAGGACCATGTATGTGGCAGAAACCTTGGGAACCAGTGACCCTTAGCTTTACCACTATCTTGTACAACCATCTGCTGTTTAATAACTTTTAAAATGCTGAGAGCAAATATTTTCAAAGCCATTGCTTTAGTCTGTTGTCAGTAAACTGTATACATTTGCTCCATATTTCATAAGAATTTCATCTATACATTTAATACCGCAGCCGCAAAAAAAAAATCCTGACAGGAATCTGAGAATATCATGATCCCTGGCCAGTGATTGTTACGTGACATTTAAAGTTCATGGAGAGTTACTCATACTTTTTCTATTTTAGTCCATTATTCTTTCTTGTTTATGGAATTTGAAAGCTAAATAAATAACCTGCACATAGCTTTTCTCCATGGTTTCTATGGCAATAACTGAATGTGTATGTCCTTTGTATATATAGTATAACTTTCTAATATATATTGTAGTACAATTTATTGGCCGAAACATAGAAGAAGGTTATAGTTGTCTTAAGGTATCTAAATTTAACATAAAAAAACTATTTTTGTTATGAATAATCCTGGAAACATTATTATAGATATCGCTTGTTGGAGAATGCACTGAAATATTTATGAGAGGTAACATCTTGTTTGTTCAGAAGGCAAGGGACCAAGGAAGGCTTGACAGTAAAGGACAATGTTGTTAATGAGGAAAACCAAAAATACAACCATAAACATGACAAAGAAAATATATTTTATATGTTTGCATTATGTTTTTGGAAGAACCAGAAAAAGAAATAGTTATTGTTGGGGGTCAAAGCAGAAAATGTAATCTAAACCTTGTCTTTGCTGGATTCTTCAGCAAAATAGCACCCTTTTATTCAGGTGTCAACAATGTCTATCTATCTGTCTATCTATCTATCTATCTATCTATCTATCTATCTATCTATCTATCTATCTATCTATCTATCTATCTATCTATCTATCTATCTATCTATCTATCTATCTATCCCTGAGTATAACAAATATCAGCTAATTTTACTTTCTGTTGCCCCACTAGAGTCCATACACATCAGGAGACAGCACACAGAAAGCGACAGGTGCACTAAAATCATACACAAAAACCTAAAAGTACATATGAGGACTATATACTGTATTTTGTAGCAGAGCATCCCAGAGAGAGCAAGTCCTGTTGTTTTTTTTTTTTTTTACATCTCCCAGGTTCCTCTCATACACGTTCAGGGATCTCTGATCCATGGTCCAGTTCAGGTCTTGGTCCTCTTCTCCAGGCTAAACTTACCTGAGCAGACAGCCTTTGCTCTCAGCCTGGGAAGCACAGACAACACTTGTCTGTGAGAGCAAAAAGGTTGGTAAAAAGCTGTTAAGCTGTATCTGTGGAAGCTGTAGGCTTGCTCAGCCTAGTAGTTAGGGCCTGTATATATTGTGTAGTTAGTGCCGAGACACGGCTAGGTTTTTGTTTGGCTAGTTTTGCTCTGTTTGTTTTTCTGAACACTGTACAGCACCTGTATATAGACTTGTATATACAGAAAAAGGAACAGAGAATGTTCTCTCCTGTACGTAGCTTGAAAAGTAAATAAATACTTGTTTGTATAAAATATATTGCTTTATTCATTTATAAAATGGGATTTGTCTTACATCATATTGTTATGAATCACAATATCAAAAACTGGAAAGGGGAAGAGCTCTGGTGTACAATATTTTTCTAATGGGTGTCCACATATTACAATAACCATATACAATTCACCCCAGTGGATTGCCATTTAGGATAACCCCCAACGAGTACCAATCTTATTGTTGTAAACGATCTTCTTCAGGGGGTAAGTGTGAATATCTTAGATGAAAACCAAATATTTCTAACCAGAGTACATTTAAAAATCATCACAGCAGGATTTTCATTGAGGATCAATCAACCAGTGGACGAGCAGGGAATTCAATTCTGCCTTATTTGGCCACATGTACGTGGGTATCAAATGTGTCTCTCTGTTTGGCCTCTGAAATAATAAATTGATCTGTCCTGTGTGTACAATCGATGATCAGATTGTGTGTTTATTACAGGGACCCAGATGTCTATCCATTTGTATGTCCATAACATAAGTAGAAACTTTTTGTTCAGCCACAGAGTTCCCTCCTGCAGCGTTCAAGTGTGTTGTCCATTTGGAAGTTGTTGTCCGTTTGGAACAATCTGATCATCGATTGTACACACAGGACAGATCGATATATTATTTCAGAGGCCAAACAGAGAGACACATTTGATACCCACCTACATGTGGCCAAATAAGGCAGAATTTAATTTCCTGTTTGTCCCCTGGTTGATTGCTCCTCATGGAAAATCCTGCTGTGATGATTTTAAAATGTACTAATATTTGGTTTCCATCTAAGATATTTGCACTTACCCCCTGAAGAAGATGGTTATCCTAAACAGCAATCCACTGTGGTGAATTGTATACGGTTATTGTGATATTTGGACACCCAGTAGAAAAATATTGTACACAAGATCTCTTGTTGTTGTCCTTTTATATGTATATGCATCTTCCCCTTCCCAGTTTTTGATATTATGATTCATGACAATATGATCGCTTTTTAGAAATGAATAAAGCAATATATTTCATACAAACAAGTATTTATTTACTTTTCAGGCTGCGTACAGGCCCTTGGGAGAAAATTCTCTTTTTCTTTTTCAGTATACATTATTGGGCTAGCAGCATTCTTTCCATATCCAGGGGAGGTGGGTCCCAATTTCTGTTATAGACTTGTATATATCACCAATAAACATTACACTGTTTGTCACTACCTGACTGGATTTGGTATCTGTGCCTGAAAGACTGCTCATCCCAAGGAGCTTTGTACTGGCTACCTGTCCCCCAGGTTACAATATTAAAATAATAATATTATCTTAATACCGTGTATTGCCCCCTTTAACATCAATGACAGCTTGAAGTCTTTTGTGGTATTTGTGGATGAGGCTCTTTATCTTCTCAGATGGTAAAGCTGTCCATTCCTCTTGGCAAAAAGCCTCCAGTTCCTTGTAAATTCTTGGGTTGTCTTGCATGAACGACATGTTTGAGATCTCCCCAGAGTGGCTAAAATATATTGAGGTCAGGAGACTGAGATGGCAACTTCAGAACCTTCAATTTATTCTGCTGTAGCCAATGACAGGTTGACTTGGCCTTGTGTTTTGGATCATTGTCATGTTGAGATGTCCAAGTACATCCCAGCTTCCTTGCTGATGAATGCAAATGTTCCTCCAGTCGTTTTTGATAACATACTGCATTCATCTTGCCATCAATTTTAACCAAATATCCTGTGCATTTGTAGTTCACACATCCCCAAAACATCAGTGATCCACCTCCATGTTTCACAGTAGGAATGGTGTACCTTTCATCATAGGCCTTGTTGACTCTCCAAATGAAGCATTTATGGTTGTGGCCAAAAAGCTCAATTTTGATCTTATCACTCCAAATGACTTTGTGCCAGAAGGCTTGCCTCTGTGCTGTTTGGCGTATTGTAAGCAGGATACTTTGGTGCATTTGCGTAGTAATGAGCTTCTTCTGGTGACTCGACCCATGCAGCCCATCTTTCTTCAAGTGCCTCCTTATTGTGCATCTTGAAACAGCCACACCACATGTTTTCAGAGAGGCCTGTATTTCACCTGAAGTTATTTGTGGGTTTTTCTTTGCGTCCCAAATAATTTTCCTGGCAGTTGTGGCTGAAATTTTCCACTTCTTGATTAGAGTTTGATTGGTATTCTAAATTCCTTTTGATATCTTTTCATATCCCTTTCCTGTTTTTTACAGTTCAACTATC
The DNA here is from genome assembly GCF_905171775.1 of Rana temporaria. Taxonomy (NCBI): domain Eukaryota; kingdom Metazoa; phylum Chordata; class Amphibia; order Anura; family Ranidae; genus Rana; species Rana temporaria. Next base: position 313,407,544 of record NC_053491.1, read on the forward strand.
TTCAACTATCTTCTCCCGCAGATCCTTTAATAATTTGTTTGCTTTCCCCAAACGTCAGTGCAGCACTAGATGAAAGATGCAAGGGTCTGTCAGGAGTCCAGAAACGCATTGACCACACACACACACACACTATTTACAAATAAACAGATCACACATGAGGATGGTTACCTTTAAGGTAAAAAAACATCTGACAGCACCGCCCCCCCCCCCCCCCCCCCCCGTTTTACTTACCTCACCGTTCGAAAGTCCCGGGCGCGTGCTTGTCATCCTGCTCGGTTCCCAGCCTGGCCGTTGATTGGCTAGGCTGGGCGGATTGATAGCAGCGCAGCCATTGGCTGGCGCTAATGTCAATCACAGCAGATGACGCGGCGCGCCGGGGGGCGGGGCCGAGTGATACAGTCGGCGGCTATGGCCGCTGCTGTATCACGGGAGCGCGCTCGCAAAAGCTTTCCACCATGCGAGGGAGCTCGCATGAACGTGGAAAGCTTTTGCGAGGAGGAGCCGAGACAGCCGCCGAGGGACCCCAGAAGACACGGATCCGGGTCACTCTGTGCAAAACGATCTGCACAGCAGAGGTAAGTAAAACATGTATGTTATTAAAAAAAAAAAAAAATTGTACCTTTAGTGTTCCTTTAATAGCAATTCAAACCCCTTTGTGTCAACTTGTGTGCATGTTATCAGGCCAAAATCCCCAGGGTATGTAAACTTTTGATCAGGTAATTTGGGTAATTTCTGTTTTCATTGTGATGTAAAAAGGGGAAACACCGTTGATTGATAATAAATGGCTTTAGCCAAACGCTAACCATGAGTGAAAAAAATGCTTTTGTGTTGCCATTCATATTCTCTGAAAAAATGGCCAAGAAATCATACATTTTGCCATGGTATGTAAACTTATGAGCACAACTGTATATGCCAGCATGACTTTCAACTACAAGAAAATGACACTGGAACATATTGGGAACTCCTCTTATACACAGCTTGCTGACTATTCTTTATGTCTCTAAGAAGGTTTTCATTTATCTAGGTATAGCTAGTAGTAAGTTAGGACTTATTACTAATGTCCAAGAGTAGCTTCATTGGTTTTATTGAGTGTAAAGCACATACCCCAGCATTTACTGTAGCTATATGAATAACTTAATTGAGCTGCCATGGAGTCACCTATTATCCATTCCATAGGGTATAGATTAGGGTGACTGTGCTAAACCCCTTTACAATTAATATGACAAATGATATGTAGAGGACCGTACACTTACCTTTTGATGGTTTAATTCAAAAACGACTTTCGAACTCCTTTTTAAACATTGAGGTCTCTTCATCTGGTAAACCGCATTGTGGATATACAGTATGTAGTAGAGTTTCACAGCCTAGATAATATAGGAGCTTCAGCCTCGATAAAATAGGAGTAGCCAAGGCTACACAGTGATTTCACCTCAATCAAGGCATATGTTTCTTGGTCTTAAGGGTCACAATGCCCAAGCCCCCAACTCCTCTGAATTACAATTTCATACTGTTATAAGTAGTTTCTGTAAATGTAATTGGCTTTTACCCTATGAAATATAACAAAAAAATCTTATTTAAAAAAAGGGGCATATAATATGAACTTAAATAAAAAAAGTTTTCTTTTATGAAACCCAGCCAAACTAAATGTAATACTAAAGAATAGAATTACACAATCTGACATTAATTATAAACATGACAAGCCAACCAGATAACAGTATTGCCCTCTTCTGCTCTTGTTCCACCATCCTGTCCGTTATTTAATTAGAGAATTACTATTGCTGATTATTACCTCTTCAAGCATTTCTCCCTTATCTTCAAGCTTCACTGGATCTGGCTCCAGGCTGAACTCCTCCACACAATCCTTCATCATCATTGCTATTCCTAGCCTGTGCTATACTTCTCATTGTTTATTCTGAGACCTTGGTATGGGTGGGTTGCAAAGTAATACATATACATATCAGTAAAAATATTAATCTTTGTATGTGCATTTGATGGAATTTCTTGTACTTATGTACTGTGATAGAATCAGATTACATGGACTGGAGCATAATGTGGACCGATAATGTTTGGCAGCATCTGTATCCCTGTGAAAAAAATTAAAGGACCAGTCATCCCTGATGTAAAGCGCTGCGCAAACTGTTGGCGCTATATAAATCCTGTATAATAATAATAATAATTACTGAAAACTACCGATTATTAGCAGGGTCATCTCAATAAAATGTGGGACATTGTAAAAGATGGGAAACATTGTTTGGTTCTCTAAATTTGCTGTAGCTGCGATTGTCAGATTTTGTGATGGGGAAGAGATTGGGTACAGGTCTGCTAGGGGGCGGTCCCTGTTTCCAGGAGGACTGTCGTAGACCACTGCTAAAGCCAATCACAATCCTGCTAGGCCTGTTCACCATCTGGAGGAAGATGACTTGCTTGGTTGCTACTACCAATCTCAGAAAGAAGGGATTTCACTGTGATTGAGAAAACCACAATCGGATGACAGGTTGTGGAATTACTGTTGACCTTCTGGGAACTTTGCTGAAATTATTCCTGAACTTTTACATCACTTACTACTGAACCCCTGCACTCTGTGTTCCTTTGACCACTTGCCGCCCGCCAATCACATATTGACGTCGGCAAAGTGGTTGTAGAATCCTGTCATATATCATTGCACGCATCACGGCAATCGTTGTTGCAGGGTGTCAGTCTGACACCCCGCAACACCGATCTCGGTAAAGAGTCTCTCACGGAGACTCTTTACCACTTGATCAGCCGTGTCCAACCACGGCTGATCACGATGTAAACAGGAAGAGCTGTTGATGCCTCTTCCTCACTCGCGTCTGACAGACGCGAGTAGAGGAGAGCCGATCGGCGGCTCTCCTGACAGGGGGGGTTCACGCTGATTGTTTATCAGCGCAGCCCCCCCTCGGATCGCCACATGGACCACCAGGGAAGCCCACCAGGGAAGGAAAAAAGGGGGCAAAAAAAAGTCTGAAAAAAAAAGAAAAGTCTGAAAAAAAAAGGTCTGGAAAAAAAAAAGATGCCAATCAGTGCCCACAAATGGGCACTGACTGGCAACATAAGTAAATCAGTGCTGCCCCACAGTGTCCATCAGTGCCGCCCCACAGTGTCCATCAGTGCTGCCCCACAGTGTCCATCAGTGCCGCACAACAGTGCCCATCTGTGCCACCCCACAGTGCCCATCTGTGCCACCCATATGTGCCGCCCATGAGTGCCCATCTGTGCCGCCTGTGAGTGCCCAGTGCCGCCCATGAGTGCCCATCAGTGCCGCCCATGAGTGCCCATCAGTGCCGCCCATGAGTGCCCATCAGTGCTGCCTATGTGTGCCCATCAGTGCCGCATATGAGTGCCCATCAGTGCTGCATACCAGCGCCGCCAATCAGTGCCACCTCATCTGTGCCCATCAGTACTACCTCATCGATGTCCATCAGTGCCATCTCATCTGTGCCCATCAGTGCCGCCATATCAGTGCCCGTAATTGAAAGAGAAAACTTACTTATTTACAAAAAAATTACAGAAAAAAATAAAAACATAATTTTTTTTCACAATTTTCAGTCTTTTTTTAGTTGTTGCGCAAAAAAAAAAATCGCAGAGGTGATCTAATACCACCAAAAGAAAGCTCTATTTGTGGGAAAAAAAGGGCGCCAATTTTGTTTGGGTACAGTGTAGCATGACCGCGCAATTGCCATTCAAAGTGCGACAGTGCTGAAAGCTGAAAATTGGCTTGGGCGGGAAGGTGCGTAAGTGCCCTGTATGGAAGTGGTTAAACCAAGGCCCAACTTATGATCCTGCACACCTTTTCAGAAAATACCCCTGACCTGAGCTTATCATTGTGCATCCATTCCAGACTCTTGTATGTGACATCACATACAAGCACGTGGGTTGGATGCGGGAGGTGAATCAGCAGGATGAGTGCGCCAGGACAGGTAGATGTGTCTCATCTCTGCCTTTCACCACTCTGCAACAAAGAGATGACCCCTGCCTAATCTTTAACTGGCCTTCACAGCAAGGAGCACATGGAAGGGAAAACGCATGAAAACCAAAACCAAAGCTATATGCTGGGTGTCCAAAATGCTCCTGTGCCTTAAAGGATGATTGGGCCACCTCAGGGCCCCCCTGCCACTTATCTATCAATTAGAATGGATGTTACATAGTTAGATAGTAAGTGAGGTTGAAAAAAGACACAAGTCCATCAAGTCCAAGCTATGTGTGTGATTATATGTCAGTTTTACATTGTATATCCTTGTATGTTGTGGTCGTTCAGGTGCTTATCTAATAATTTCTTGAAACCATTGATGACCCCCACTGAGATCACTGCCTGTGGAAGGGAATTCCACATCCTTGCCACTCTTACAGTAAAGAACCCTCTACCTGGTTTAAGGTTAAACCTCTTTTCTTCTACTTTTAATAGTGGCCACGTGTCTTGTTAAACTCCCTTCCGTGAAAAAGTTTTATCCCTATTGTGGGGTCACCAGTACGGTATTTGTAAATTGAAATCATATCCCCTCTCAAGCGTCTCTTCTCCAGAGAGAATAAGTTTAGTGCTTGCAACCTTTCCTCATAACTAATATCCTCCAGACCAGGGGTCTCAAACTCAAATTACCTGAGGGCCACAAGACAAGTTTTCATATGCCATGAGGGGCCGCATGCAAACTTTCAAACTTCAAAAACAACAGTACTGGTGTCAGCGAACACATTATTAACCCCCAGCACTGGTGTCAGCGAGCGCATTATTACCACCAGCACTGGTGTAAGTCAGGGTTTGACAAATTTGCTTGGAATCTCGGAGAAAGCTAAAAAAGTTAGGAGCCAGAAAACGCACCCCGTCCCGACGAGCTTGCGCGCAGAAGCGAACACATACGTGAGCAGCGCCCGCATATGTAAACGGTGTTCAAACCACACATGTGAGGTATCGCCGCGATTGGTAGAGTGAGAGCAATAATTCTAGCTCCTCTGTAACTTAAAACATGCAATCTGTAGATTTTTTTAAACGTCGCCTATGAAGATTTTAAAGGGTAAAAAAAGTTTGTCGGCATTCCACAAGCGGACACAATTTTGAAGCGTGACATGTTGGGTATGAATTTACTCGGCGTAACATTATCTTTCATAATATTAAAAAAAATGGGGATAACTTTACTGTTGTCTTATTTTTTAATTAAAAAAAGTGTATTTTTTTCCCAAAAAAGTGCGCTTGTAAGACCGCTGCGCAAATACGGCGAAACAGAAAGTATTGCAACGATCGCTATTTTATTCTCTAGGGTGTTAGGATAAAAAATATATATAATGTTTGGGGGTTCTAATTAGAGGGAAGAAGATGGCAGTGAAAATAGTGTAAAATGACATTAGAATTGCTGTTTAACTTGTAATGCTTAACTTGTAATACCAACGGCCACCACCAGATGGCACCAGCTCACATCTGGTGGTAATAACTTGTAATACCAACGGCTCACCACCAGATGGGGCCAGCTAAAAAAAAAAAAAAAAAAAAAAATTTTATTTTATTTTATTTTTATTTTTTGCTCCCCTCACTTCCACCCTGCCTGGGGGCCATTTATAACTGGTCCGCGGGCCGCAAATGGCCCGCGGGCCGGTACTTTGAGACCACTGCTCCAGACCCTTTATTAGCTTTGTTGCCCTTCTTTGTACTCTCTCCATGTCCAGTACATCTTTCCTGAGGACTGGTGCCCATAACAGCACAGTAGAGTAGAATAAAGAGGAAGAATTATCGTTTTATCTCTGGAGTTGATCCCCTTTTTAATGCATGCCAATATTCTGTTTGCTTTGTTAGCAGCAGCTTGGCATTGTATGCTATTGCTGAGCCTATCATCTACTAGGACCCCCAGGACCCCCAGCTTCTATTGTGGAGGCTCTCATAGATTTAGAAGAGATAGGACTGCAAGTAATACAAGGTGCCGTGTAGAGGCCTTGCAGCTTACGCATGCTTTTGCGAATATATGTGTAGCGCTCACCCCCGAAGGAGCCGCTGAATTATCGGGTCTTCTGTCTCACCTCTGTGACACACCACAAACAATGAATCCACAGCACACCAGCACACCTTGTGAAGTTTTATAACAGATTTAATGACTGTGGGATAGAGCAAAAGCCCTTAATGTCTCCCCACTCTAATATAATACAACTAATAACAGAATGAGATAATACGTTTAGATTGAATGCGATGAACAGTAATATATCTATATACTTAGCAGTATCGACCCCACCCTAAACTACTGGCCAGTAGTACTGTTCTAGGCTAGCCAACGTTGGGGCCCTGGATGTATGACAGTTGTAGGAAATACACTTGTTGCAATGGCCAAAGGCCGCTCACCACTTTCAGTGTCTCTTAGGAAAGGAGGATGGCTGTCTGCGGAAGCGAGTGTCCCTCTCTCCTCAGACCGACGTCTGTGAAATGGATGCAGTCTTTTAAAGCCTCTGGCAGGACATCTCAGATAGTCTAGGGGCCGTCTGGGGAATCTGGCAATAACCTCCGTCAGCTCCACTCACTCAATTGGGCAGGCTGGGTTACTCCGGTGGCTGGATCGGCCCTGCGACCAGGCCTCAGTTCGATCACTCCAAACACAGTCTCTCCCTGTTTCAGTAGACGAACATCAGTCTCTCCAAACACTACTGCATAGAGCCTGTGTCTCAGTGGCAAACACACAGCTCTGATACAAGCTGTCTTAAATCCCCTGCAATGCAGATCTGTCTTTCTTGGATCACTGTCCCAGACTGACTCCCTTCACTCCTTCCTCCTCACTCTCCTCTCTCCCGGAACTTCCTGTCTCACAGCCTCCTGGGAAATGCAGTTTTCCAAATCTGTGCTCTCTGGCTCCACCTGCTGCAATATATATATATATCTACATCCTCTTAAATGGCTGAAAATCACAACAGGGCTACATTCTCCCCCTACTTAAAGTCTTTGGGGTCCCCCCCAAAGGGTAAACTGTATTTGTAAGTTCTACAGACAATATATACAGTATGAAAGGCACATATAAAGTTTATACTAGACCATCTGAATACCTTTACTGCGCATAGATAGATGCAGTCTATTGCCGCATACACACCATCACTTTATGTGATGAAAAAAAACGACACTTTCTGTGAAGTAAAAACTGACGTTTTTGAAACTTCAATTTTCAAAGACGAAGTTGCCTACACACCATCGTTTTTCTCACAATGTTCTTGCAAAGTGAGGTTACGTTCCACCACGTTTTACCAGCTTCTGGGCATGCGTGGATGAAAAAACGTCTTAGAAAACGACACGGTCAATTTCTGTGAAGTAAAAAGTGCACTTTTTGAAAAACGACACATAAAATTGAAGCATGCTTCAATTTTTTTTGGTCGTTTTTTACAAGACATAAAACGACGTTTTCCCCCACACACAGTCAATTAAAGTGACGTTTTTAAAAACGTCATTTTTTTTCATCACATAAAGTGATGGTGTGTACGGGGCATTTGACAACGCCTAGCAAGTGGAGGGGGCAGAGGAACACTCCACCAAGGTGTGCTGATGGTCGGGATTGGACACAAGTCCTTTGATACCTCTGTGGTTAGGGTGGACACTTTGGGTGATCTGCGTACAGTTGTGATAGCTTCCTCTGTGCTGTTCCCTGGTGAGTCATAAGTGAGTCTCTGAGGAGGTCGCACCAGTCGTTTGGACCTTGATTCTAAAAACCCGGATGGGCCTTCATCTGCTGAGTCCTCTTCTACTTGCTGTGTTAACTGAGGGAATTCAGTTTCCTTTTCAACTGGCTGAACAGGGGCATCTTCTAGCACTGAGGTTTCCGGCAAGAGACTTTCCACTTGAGAGGGTACAGAATTATCCTCGTTTGCTTGAGGCACAAATTCAGGGGCATCTGGTCTCAAATTGCTCAAATCCGGCTCAGGAGTCATAATAGTTGGATGAACATCCATAGGTTCAGATGGCCACATCCAACTCGGACACACATCTTCCTCATCGCTGTCGTCCTCACTTTCTCTTGTAGAAGGTGGCTGTTGGGACCGAGTAACAGGTGCTTGACGGGAAGTGGATGGAATGGGTGAAGGAGACTCATCTCTATCTGGTACCCGCACAGCTTCATTCAGAGGTAGGAGATGATTCCGATGGCAATTCTTCAGTGGCCCGGTCTTTCCCTCTGGTCGAATCTGGTACACTGGCAGGCCAGGCAATTGTTTACAGACGATATAGATCTGAGAGCTCCATCTATCAGCTAGTTTGTGCCTGGCCGAAGCACCCAAATTTCTCAATAGAACTCGATCACCTGGCTGTAAATCCTGTACCCGAACCCTCAAGTCATAGTTCCGTTTGTTTCTTTGTTCTCTACTCCCGGATGTCAAACGGGCCTTCTCAAATGCAGAAGCCAGGTTTCTCCTCAGTCTATCCACATAACCCTGGTGAGAGGCAATAGACGTCTGGTCAAGGGAGAGGCCAAAAGCTAAATCTACTGGTAATCGGGCTTCTCTTCCAAACATGAGGCGGTACGGTGAGTATCCTGTAACATCACTTTCTGTGCTATTGTAAGCATGCACAATGGTAGAGATATGCCGACTCCAGTGCTGTTTCTCCCTGATCGACAGTGTTCCCAACATATTGAGCAGAGTCCGATTGAATCTCTCCGGTTGTGCATCACCCTGGGGGTGATAGGGGGAGGTTCTTGACTTCTGAATCCCCAATAGATCCAAGAGCTGCCTGATGAGTCGACTTTCAAAGTCTCTGCCTTGATCAGAATGGATCCTCTGAGGTAGACCATAATGAACAAAGAACTTTTCTACTAGGACTTTGGCTACAGTAGGAGCACGTTGATCTTTGGTTGGAAAAGCTTGAGCATAACGGGTAAAGTGGTCTGTCACCACTAGGATATTTCCCTGTCCACTAGTGTCAGGCTCTAAGCACAGGAAGTCAATACACACCAGGTCCATAGGCCCTTGACTCTGTAGATGGCTCATTGGAGCAGTCCTAGAAGGTAAAGTTTTCCTCTGGATACATCTTAGACAGGAATGGCAGTAGCTTTCAACTTCGGTTCTCATGCAGGGCCAATAGAATCTGTCTCGGACCAGTTTAAAAGTTCTCTCTGCTCCTAAGTGACCATGGTCATCATGCAAAGCTTTCAGCACATTTTCTCTATGCTTCTCTGGGAGGAACAACTGCTGCTTTTCTTCTAAGTCATCCGAGGGGCCCCTTCGGTAGACCACCCCGTCTAGCAGTTTCAACCGTTCCCACTCTTTGTGGACCAGACGAGCCTCTTTTGGTGAATCAGTTAGTAGGAGCCCTCTTTGACCCGCTTTCATTGCTCTCAGAGTTAACCCGATCAAAGGATCTTCAGCCTGATCTACTCTCAGGTCCTTCTTCGTGAAAGTAGGCAGGCCCTCACTCCTCAGCTGTGTAGGGTTACAATACATTTTAGGGACACCGGCAGCCATGACTCCTATGGCCTCTGCTCCAATCATTCCTTTGGTTCGGCACTCCACCCCTTGGCATAGGGCTTGAACTCCATCTGGAGTCAAATGAGTCCACTCTGTTTCTGGGACCCCTGTGCTATAGGGTCTCCTGGATAAGGCATCTGCGTCTTGGTTATTGACCCCAGGGCGATATTTGAGGCTGAAGCGGAATCCTGACAGGGCAGCCAACCACCGGTGCCCAGTGGCATCCAGTTTGGCCGTAGTGAGAATGTAAGTGAGTGGGTTGTTGTCAGTTCTGACCACGAAATTGGCCCCGTAAGGTAGTCTTTTAGTTTGTCCACCACTGTCCACTTCAAGGCCAGGAACTCCAACTTGCGAGTGGGGTAATTCTTCTCAGAAGGGGTGAGACCCCGACTCACATATGCCACCGGTCTCAGGAGGCCATCATATTCCTGGTATAGTACTCCTCCTAGCCCTTCTCTGCTAGCATCCACATGTAGTTCATAAGGCTTGGAAGGATCAGCGTAGGCAAGGACAGGAGCCTGTGTTAGACTTCCTTTCAATTGGAGGAAAGCTCTTTCACATTGGTCGGCCCATTCCTCCTGGATTGATTCACGAGGCTTCCTAGTTCCGTGGGCTGATGAACCCAGGTCAAAGGGCATTGATTCATCTTCTGCTCCTTCCATTCTTAGAAGCGTGTTCAGAGGCTGAGCTATCTTGGCAAACCCCTCTACGAACCTCCTATAGTATGAGCAGAATCCTAGGAAGGACCGGAGTTCAGTAATATTACGAGGTCTCGGCCATGAAGCCACAGCTTCCAACTTCTTAGGGTCAGTTGATATGCCTTCTGCTGAAACAACATGTCCCAGGTACGTGACTGAAGGCAGACAGAACTGACACTTCTCTAAGGAAAGTTTCAATCCTTCTTCATGCAGCCGCTTCAAGACCTTTTCCAACCGCTGCTCATGTTCTTCCAGTGTTCTTCCGAAGACTATTAGGTCATCCAGATACACTAGTACCTCGATCAGGTGCATGTCTCCCACCGTCTTTTCCATTAGTCGTTGGAAAGTTGCTGGGGCTCCTGTGAGGCCTTGGGGCATTCTATTAAACTCAAAGAATCCCAGTGGACAGATGAAAGCAGTCTTCTCTTTATCTTCAGGATGCATGGGTATCTGGTGATATCCACTTCGCAGGTCAAGTACACTAAACCACTTTGCTCCGGACAGACACTGTAAGGCATCTTCTATTCGAGGAGTAGTGTATTGGTCGGGAATGGTTCTTTGGTTGAGTGTGCGGTAGTCTATGCACAAACGGATGGAACCGTTTTTCTTGCGAACTACCACGATGGGTGAGGCATAAGGACTCCTGGATTCTTGGATTATCCTGGTCCTTTTCAATTCAGCCAGCTGTTCCCTTAGGTCATCTAGATCTCCCAATGGGACTTGCCCTGACCTTTCTCGAAAGGGCTTGTCATCTTGGAGGCGAACGCGGTGCTGAGTGCTCCTAGCACACCCCACATCAAACTCATCCTTGGAGAATAAATCTTGCCACTTGAGGAGATGAGACTGAATTCGCTTCTTCCACTCAGGCGAGACAGGGGCATCTTTAGGATAGAATTGTTCAGCTGGGATCTCTCTGTCTACTCCATCTATCAATTCAGTGGGTGAGAGGGGTGTGGCAGTGGCCACTTGTCCAATCGGCATCTGTGCCTTCAAGGTCACTGGGGAGTCTGACACATTGCATACACTTACAGAGACTCTCCCACGGGCCCGCTGTAGAGCTCTGGTGGATATTATCTCAGGCACCAATTCCACTCCAGATCTCTTCATATTTCTGGGATCAGTTTCCAGGACCACATAGGGGCCTGGTTGTGACCAATTCAACTTGACTGAGGCCCGGAAACTAGTCATTTCTCCTGGCTGTAAGACCTTCTCTGCTCTTTCTAATCTCCAAAGCCGTCCCACTTCTGCAGGGGCCCTCTGTTCTTGAATAATCCGCTGGTAGATTGGCCGCAACATCGGGTGCATCTCCTCTGAAGTAGAACTCTCTTCCGTCACTAATGGAGTTATAAGGCGTCTCACCAAGTCAGTATTTGTTCCCACAATCATAGAACTTCGATTAGCTCCTGGTGGGCAGGGACATACAATGGCTAAGGCGTCACAGACCCCTGGTTGTCCAACATTTGCCGAACTGAACTCCAGCTTCACTTGTAGACACCCATCATATGGAAGCTTCTGAGTCCCAATACCCCAGATTTCGAGATCCTCTAACTCCATCAGGGGTAGATGCTTCAAATGCTTCTGGTAGAAGTCCCGGTAAATCAGTGTTACTTGAGCACCTGAATCGAGGAGAGCCTTCGTGTAAACCCCTTCTACTTGAACTGGGATAATGGGTGAAGGGCCTATCAACTGGTCAGGGAACTTCTTCGGAGTAGTAGAAGGCATAGACCCAGTCGGCTGCACTCTAGCCCTCTTCCTCGCTTGTGGTGGTTGTTTTCTTCCCCCTTCCGGGTGTTTAGGTTGTGGGTGTGCCTTGCCTCCCTCTGACACAGGACCAGACGCCAGGGGAGGGGATCTTTTTGTCGTAGCAGGTGAGGCTCTGGGTAAAGACTTGGGCCTCTTATTGGTATCCTGGGAATCAGAGCAGTCTTCAGTAGTTGGGCACCCAGTTTGCTCCCTCACTGGGGCCCTCTGTAGTTTCCCGCCGGTCGATAACTTCCTCTTGCATTCGATGGGCTCGGACAGGTATTTCGGTAATGACCCACTCCTCCGCAATTATAGCAGATGTTTGACGGTTTCTTGATAGGCACCACCTGAGTAGCAGATTCAGGAACTGGTTCTGAAGTGACTTTTTCAAGGGGCGACTTGACACCTGCAGACAATAGGGTTAGCATTTGCGTCAGCTGGGAAACTTGAGCCTTTAATTGCTCCACTTCTGAATTCCCATTCGACACATTGAGCGTTCGAACCTCAGCAGGAAATGAAAATTCTGAGCCCTTCTTTTTCTCCTCTAGGATAGCCTCTTCCTCCCTTACCATCTTAATGAGATCAGAGTATCGCAAAGAGGTACCCCCTTGTAAAGTCTTCAACTGGATCCAGATAGGATCGGAACTCAGAGCGCCTCTCAGGATCTGTTTCATTCTAACTTGATCCATATCCCTGGCTTCTATTCCTTTCTTTAGTACAATCTGGTATAGCATTTTGTTTAGTCGTCGAATATACTCGGAAAGCTGCTCATTTTCCCGTTGGAACATGTGTTCAAATAGGAAGATTAGATCTGTAGCTTTCTCTGTGAGCCCAAACTCATCTTGTAGCATGCGAAGATAGTCATATGCTGTACAAGACTCCTGACTGAATTTCAAATTTCGGATGGCTTCTGCTGCAACACCTTTCAGACTTTCAGTAATGCGTTGTTTCTTTTGAGCTTCTGGAACATCCCATTCTTCCAGTGCTTGCATAGCCTGTTCCATCCAGGTTTCATACTCTTCTTCTCCAGGAGGTACAGGCTGCACTCCAGAAAAAATTCTCAACTTCCTGTAGCCATAGTTCACAGATGGTGAGGACATTTTTCTAACGCTCTCTACCAGTTTTCCTATGTCCCTGAAGAAGGAAGCTGGGGGGTAGTTAGTGGTTGGTACAGAAGTGGTAGTTACTTCCACTGTGTCTGACATGGTCTGGCTTGGTCCCTCCAGACAACTTGCTGAGGTGAGTAGAGGGAATAACCGTGCTTTAACTTCTCCGGCTAGCTGGATGCTATCACCCTGGAAGCAGGTTGGGACTCCTTTCTTCCATTCTAGTAGGGCATAGGTATGGGAGACTTTTTGATCTATTTTCGTGTCTATTACAAACACTTTCTGGTCAGGTGCTAGTGTAGTTACTGCTTGACGGATCTGTTCCTCTGTCCATTTGTCAGCAGGAATGTCCATTACTATACTCAGCCCTAATTGGCCATTTTGTTCTTTGCACCACTCTGCTGCGGTGTTTGGATCCATTGCTGGCTCGTTTGTGCGGTTATCACTTTGCGAGAGGTATCAGAAGAAATCCCGGACGAGCACCCCACGTGTAGCGCTCACCCCCGAAGGAGCCGCTGAATTATCGGGTCTTCTGTCTCACCTCTGTGACACACCACAAACAATGAATCCACAGCACACCAGCACACCTTGTGAAGTTTTATAACAGATTTAATGACTGTGGGATAGAGCAAAAGCCCTTAATGTCTCCCCACTCTAATATAATACAACTAATAACAGAATGAGATAATACGTTTAGATTGAATGCGATGAACAGTAATATATCTATATACTTAGCAGTATCGACCCCACCCTAAACTACTGGCCAGTAGTACTGTCCTAGGCTAGCCAACGTTGAGGCCCTGGATGTATGACAGTTGTAGGAAATACACTTGTTGCAATGGCCAAAGGCCGCTCACCACTTTCAGTGTCTCTTAGGAAAGGAGGATGGCTGTCTGCGGAAGCGAGTGTCCCTCTCTCCTCAGACCGACGTCTGTGAAATGGATGCAGTCTTTTAAAGCCTCTGGCAGGACATCTCAGATAGTCTAGGGGCCGTCTGGGGAATCTGGCAATAACCTCCGTCAGCTCCACTCACTCAATTGGGCAGGCTGGGTTACTCCGGTGGCTGGATCGGCCCTGCGACCAGGCCTCAGTTCGATCGCTCCAAACACAGTCTCTCCCTGTTTCAGTAGATGAACATCAGTCTCTCCAAACACTACTGCATAGAGCCTGTGTCTCAGTGGCAAACACACAGCTCTGATACAAGCTGTCTTAAATCCCCTGCAATGCAGATCTGTCTTTCTTGGATCACTGTCCCAGACTGACTCCCTTCACTCCTTCCTCCTCACTCTCCTCTCTCCCGGAACTTCCTGTCTCACAGCCTCCTGGGAAATGCAGTTTTCCAAATCTGTGCTCTCTGGCTCCACCTGCTGCAATATATATATATATCTACATCCTCTTACATGGCTGAAAATCACAACAGGGCTACATATGCAAACTAAACCCCTGTTTTAAATGCATGCTGTTGGACAGGTTAATTTGATTGGTAACAGACTGGTTGATGTAAATTTGGTCAGGGGACACACTGGGCACCTTTGCTGCCATTGTGCTATGTGCTGGCTGTCCAATGGGGCTGATTTACCAAGCCTTTACTCCATGACTCATGGAGTAAAAGCAGGAGTAGCAGCCGTTTTGCCATTTACTAAAGAAATACGCTGCTAGTGCAGTGTATTTCCCTAGTTACTAATGTGCTCCGTGCGCCCAGGAGAGGGTGCATTGTGCACCAGTACAGACCTGGCGCACGGCACATTAAACTGTAAATTGCGGGGGTTTGGGCGGGAGTTTATTAGGGGGGGAGGTGGGGGGATGCAGGGGAAGTGAAGTGACATGTGTTTTGAAGTGTTTGGCGGGCCGAATTGAAAGGGAAAGTGTTTTTTGAAAACAGATCCCCGTACGCTTGCACAGTGCGCCTGAACCTCGGGAGGTTCATTTGCATACTGGGCATGCGCAGAGAGAAAAGTCAGGGATTCCCTGCGCCTTGTCAGTACGCCGTGAAAATCTTGGTAAATACCAAGCGGCGTACCCGTGAATGCGCTGCGTGACGCGGCGCACGGGAATCTCCGAGCTGTTTTCAGCCCTGAAGGGGAACTCGGCGCCAAATTTCAAACTTGAAATCGGCGCGGGTCCCCCTCCAG
The DNA here is from genome assembly GCF_905171775.1 of Rana temporaria. Lineage (NCBI taxonomy): Eukaryota > Metazoa > Chordata > Amphibia > Anura > Ranidae > Rana > Rana temporaria. The sequence continues at coordinate 313,422,655 of NC_053491.1, forward strand.
GGCTACATTAGGCTCTTAGGCTTGGTCCGGAACGTGAGGGGTTAAACCCGCGCCGATTCGGCGCGGGGGTCCCCCCCAGATCCAAACCAAGCCCTCATCCCAAGCATGCAGTCTGGCCCGGACAGGAATGGGGGCGGGGACGAGCGAGCGGCCCCCCCCTCCTGAGCCGTACCAGACCGCATGCCCTCAACATGGGGGAGTGTGTGCTGTGGGGGAGGGGGGCACTGCCCCCCCACCCCACAGCACTCTTGCCCCCATGTCGATAGGGACAAGAGCCTCTTCCCGACAACCCTTGCCATTGGTTGTCGGGGTATGCGGGCGGGGCTAATCGGAATCTGCGAGCTCCCTTTAATAAGGGGGCCCCCAGATGCCGGACCCCCACCCTATGTGAATGAGTATGGGGTACATCGTACCTCTACCCATTCACATGGGGGAAATGTAAAGTAAAATAAAACACCACACACAATAAAATATTTTATTAATCTGCTCCGGAGCCCCCCCTTTCTTCTTTAGCTCTCTTAGAAGGGGGGGTTTCTTCTCTCCCGATCTTCTGCCGGGACCCTGGGCTTCGGTGATTTCTGCCGGGGGAGGGCGCCATCCCTCGGTCCTCTCCGGAGCCTTCCGCCGGATGCCCCCACCCCATTTAAGCTCTTTTTCATTAGGGAGGGGCATCCGGACTTCGGGGTCTTCTGCCGGGGGATGGCGCCTATCCCCCGGTCTTTCCGGTGCCTTCCGCCAGGGTTCCGGTCTTCCTGGTCTTCTGCCGGGGGTGCGCCAACTCCCCGGTCTTTTCTCTGCTCCCTCTTCTGCCTGGCTCCCCCGCGGAGCCAGGGCCTTCTTCCGTCTTCTTTCTTCTCTCTTCCTTCTTCTGCCTGTCTCCTCCGGGAGCACAGGGCTTGTCTGCGCTGTCCTCTCCCTTCTCTTCCATTGGATGTTGACACGACGAGGTTCCGCGCTGACATGCCGTGTCAGCGGCGGGCATGGACTTATATAGGGCAATGCCACCATGTGACCTCAACCCATGTGACATCACATTCCCTGGGCATGATGGGAATGTGATGTCACATGGGTTGAGGTCACATGGTGGCATTGCCCTATATAAGTCCATGCCCACTGCTCAGACGGCATTCCAGCGCCGGACCTCGTCGTGTCAACATCGAATGGAAGAGAAGGGAGAAGACAGCGGAGACAAGCCCTGTGCTCCGCGGAGGAGACAGGCAGAAGCGGAAGGCATCGCAGAAGCCCGGAGAGTGGCGCCCTCCGGCGGAAGACACCGTACAAGCCCGGGACCCTCCCCCAAAGGCAGGAGCCTCCCTGGTGAAGGGGTCCCGGTGAATTACGTCGCTGAAGACGGGGGTGGGGTGCCAGTGCACCCCCCCCCGCAGAAACCGTCGTGGAAGCCCGGGACTCTCCCCCAAAGGCAGGAGCCTCCCTGGTGAAGGGGGTCCCGGTGAATTACGTCGCTGAAGACGGGGGTGGGGTGCCAGTGCACCCCCCCCGCAGAAACCGTCGTGGAAGCCCGGGACCCTCCCCCAAAGGCAGGAGCCTCCCTGGTGAAGGGGGTCCCGGTGAATTACGTCGCTGAAGACGGGGGTGGGGTGCCAGTGCACCCCCCCGCAGAAACCGTCGTGGAAGCCCGGGACCCTCCCCCAAAGGCAGGAGCCTCCCTGGTGAAGGGGGTCCCGGTGAATTACGTCGCTGAAGACGGGGGTGGGGTGCCAGTGCACCCCCCCCCGCAGAAACCGTCGTGGAAGCCCGGGACCCTCCCCCAAAGGCAGGAGCCTCCCTGGTGAAGGGGGTCCCGGTGAATTACGTCGCTGAAGACGGGGGTGGGGTGCCAGTGCACCCCCCCCGCAGAAACCGTCGTAGTAGCCCGGGACCCTCCCCCAAAGGCAGGAGCCTCACTGGTGAAGGGGGTTCCGGCAGAAGATGGCGAAGCCCGGGGCCTAATGGGGTGGTGGTGGGGGGCCCCGGCAGAAGACCCCCGGCTGACTAATAAATTAATTTATTCATGTGTGGTGTATTATTTTTTTCCATTTTTTTCCCCAGGTGAATGGGTAGGGGTACAATGTACCCCCATACTCATTCACATAGGGTGGGGGGCCGGAATCTGGGGACCCCTTTATTAAAGGGGTCTCTCAGATTCTGATAAGCCCTCCGCCCGCATACCCCGACAACCAACGGCCAGGGTTGTCGGGAAGAGGCTCTTGTCCCTATCGACATGGGGACAAGAGTGCTTTGGGTTGGGGGGGCAGTGCCCCCCTCCCCCACAGCACACACTCCCCCATGTTGAGGGCATGTGGTCTGGTATGGCTCAGGAGGGAGGGGGGCGCTCGCTCGTCCCCACCCCCATTCCTGTCTGACCAGACTGCGTGCCTGGGATAATGGCTTGGTTTGGATCTTGGGGGGGACCCCACGCTATTTTTTTTGCGCGGGTTTAACCCCTTATGTTCCAGACCAAGCCTAAGAGCCTGGTATGCACCTGGAGGGAACCCACCTTATTTTTTTTTCGGGGGTCTGGAGTTCCCCTTCATGAACAGCGATCTGTCATTTACACATGTCAGTCCCCCCCCCCCTACAGTTAGAACACACCCAGGGAACATATTTAACCCCTCCCTCGCACCTAGTGTTAACCCCTTCCCTGCCAGTGGCATTTTTTGAGTAAGCAATGCATTTTTTACAGCACTGATCGCTAGAAAAATGCCAATGGTTCCAAAAAAGTGTTCGATGTGTCCGCCATAATGTCGCAGTACCGATAAAAATCGCTGATCGCCCCAATAACTAGTTAAAACAACAAAAAAAAAAAATTTGTAGACGCTATAACTTTTGCAAAAACCAAACACTAAACGCTATTTGCGATTTTTTGGAACCAAAAAGATGTAGAATACGTATCGGCCTAAACTGAGGGTTTTTTTAGTTTTTTCAATATATATTTTTGGGGATATTTATTATAGCAAAAAGTAAAAATAATTTTTACATATGTGGGCGGGACTTACGCAAGTCCCGCCCACATATATAAACATCGTTCAAACCACACATGTGAGGTATTGACGCGTGCGTTAGAGCGAGAGCAATACTTTTACCACTAGACCTTCTTTGTAACTATAAACTGGTAACCAGGAAAAAAAAATAAAAGGTCGCCTATGGGGATATTCACGGAATTCATTTTGGCCCCATTGCAGGAGTGTTTCCAATAGTAAAGCGTGACATGTAAGGTATCTATTTACTCAGTGTAACATCATCTTTCACATTATCCCCAAAAATTGGGCTCACTTTTGTGTTTTGTTAATTTTTAACCACTTGAGCCCGGACCATATTTCTGGTCAATGACCGGGCAAGTTTTTGTGATTCGGCACGGCGTCGCTTTAACTGACAATTGCGCAGTCGTGCGACGTGGCTCCCAAACAAAATTGGCAACCTTTTTTTTCACACAAATAGATTATTAAATGTGCGTGTTTACTTCTGTCTTTAACACCTCCCCTTCAGGCTGGAAAGCATCAGATCAGGGGAAACAAAAAAAAAAAAGCTCTCATTCCATTGCAGCTTGGTTCCTACATGTGTGATGAACTGAGCATGCTCAAACACTTAGAAAAAAATTATCCTTTCTTTTTAAAAGGTGAAAAACACTCATTGGATGCTCATAGAGCGTGGTTTGGATTAATTGCAGGTGTGCCCAATTACAAGCTCACCCAAACTAGAGACTGCAATTTGTTCATGTGATTCCAATTGCTTCATTACTAGCACTGTTATAAAAAGCTTGGATCGATCAGTCCTCAGCTGCCCTCAGAAGGGGCAGGCTGGCAGAAATGCTGTTGCTAAACACAAATGTGGTTTGTTGCATGGGTTTTGTTTTATTTTGCCAATGGTTTTGGTTTATTTTTAAATGATGTTCACTTTGATGTATTTGTCTATGTGGCCTTATTTTATGAAAAATGTGTGAAGCTATGGTTGTTTAGAATTTTGAAATGTATTTTTGTTTGTGTTTGTTTGTTTGTCTTTTTTTGCTTTCCTTGTTTTGTTGACCAATAAAAATTACTTTAAAATTGTTAAGTTTGTCTTTTGTTACTTTTTCATGCTACATATGTTGACAGCTGCAGCTGAACTAGGTTTGGGCCTAACAAATTATGTGTGATTTTTGTCTCAGCTTCTTTCCTGGTGTGTAATCATGAAATGTTTGCCATGTTTATTCTCCCTGACTTTAAAGACAAAAACTGGTAAGTATTTTATTTATTCTGCAGTGGTCCTCAGCCCTCAAGTACCCCCGACAGGACATGTTTTGGGGATTTCTCTTATCAAGAATTGCTGTCCAGACTATTTTAAAGCACATGTGCAAGATGAAGGAAAACCTGCAAACATGGCCTGTGGGGGGGGGGGTTTGCTATTGGTGGACAGGCTTGACGTGCTGATTTACAGCACTGTGCTTAAATCTAGCGCAAGGCAATCCTATTCAAATTGTGGGTGTTTGAGGGAAGCCAAGTGAGTGTTAGAACCCCTGCTTTGTGTTTTTTTATTTTTGTGTTGAGCTTTGTGTCCCTTTTCTTAAAATTGGCTTCACTTCCTGTCACACAGCTGAACAGGAAGTGAGGTTAAAACCCTACCAGTGTCATTTCTTGGGGACACCGGTCAATCTAACTAGTGTCCCCATTAAGCAAATTGCACTCCAGCACTGCTGTGTACACCCCAAATCATGGGTCTTCAAACTACGGCCCTCCAGTTGTTCAGGAACTACAATTCCCATCATGCCTAGTCATGTCTGTGAATGTCAGTGCATTACAAGGCCTCATGGGATGTGTAGTTCTACAACAGCTGGAGGGCCGTAGTTTGAGGATCCCTGCCCCAAATGATTATTTAGTTTGGGGTTTAGTAAAGGCAAAGCCACTCTGCAGTACAAGCATAGTTGCTGAAAATCAGAGAGGAAGCACTGATGGTTTTAACATCCAATCCTGTAGAAGCAAAGTTGTTTTGTTTTCTTCCTTGCTTTGCACTTGTAGGAGTGGATTTGCCTTTAGTAAATGGACCCCAAAGTCCAAGATCCCTAATAATTTGGGGTGTACACAGCAAAATGCTAGAGTGCAATTTACATAATGGGAAACTATTTAGATTGATCTCTGTGTCCACAAGAAAATATATTAGTAAGGTTTTACCCTCACTTCCTGTTTGGCTATGTGACAGGAAGTGAATGAATTAGAAAGGGTGAAGACACCTCACAAATGTTGTCACTATCAGGGGTGCAGACATCCCCAAAAAAATGAGCAGATAATACTTATTTGCAAATTAATAATTTTTTAGTTAACATTGGGTGGGGTGCTCTAACACACACATTCCTACATATTAGCAACGCTCTATCCTGGCCTATTGGCATGGTTATATTTTCTTAGGGCTCTCAATAAAACTCTATATAAAATTTGTGCTTAAAATAGAACCAGGGGCGGACTGACAACTCATGGGGCCCCTGGGCAATAGAAGATTATGGGGCCCCTCTGGCTTACAGATGACCACCACGCCAGGAGGTAGTGCAGAGGCAGGCAGCTAAAATCTTGGGATATTCACATTAAAAGCATGTCATTTTCGGACATATCAGGGACAGATCTAAAAAAAACACAGATTTTTACATTCTGTCCCTGGTTTTACTGAGCCTGGCAACCCGGATGGGGCCCCCTAGTGGCATGGGGCCCTCGGGCAGTGCCCGAGTGACTCAATGGTCAGTCCGCCCCTGACAAGAACTATAATCAACAAGTTTTATTTTCTTTCATTTTGGATAGAGTGAGGGAGGGTTATAGGCCCTGTCAGTTTATTTTGTATTATCTGTGTCCAATTGGGGAGATTTGCCTTCACTTCCTGCCCCATAGCCAAACAGGAAGTGAGAGAAAAACTATGCAAATTAACCACTTCCCGCCCAGCCTATGGCCGATTTACGTCCGGGAAGTGGTTACACAATCCTGACAGGACGTCCTGCAGGATTTCATGCCGCACGCGCCTGTGGGGGCACGCAGCGCGGCGATCGGTGATGCGGGGTGTCAGTCTGACACCCTGCATCTCCGATCTCGGTAAAGAGTCTCTCACGGAGACGGAGACTCTTTACCACGTGATCAGCCGTGTCCAATCACGGCTGATCACGATGTAAACAGGAAGAGCCATCGATGGCTCTTCCTCACTCGCGTCTTACAGACGCGAGTATAGGAGAGCCGATCGGCGGCTCTCCTGACAGGGGGCGTTCGCGCTGATTGTTTATCAGCGCAGCCCCCCCTCGGATCAACACACTGGACCACCAGGGATGCCCACCCTGGACCACCAGGGTGTGCAAAAACAAAAAAAATATAGAACAAAAAAACAAAAAGCATTAAAAAATAAGGAAAAAGATGCCAATCAGTGCCCACAAATGGGCACTGACTGGGAAAATCAGTGCCACCCCACAGTGCCCATCCATGCACAGTGCCCACCTATCAGTGCCCACCTGTGCCACCCATAAGTATCCATCAGTGCCACCCATAAGTGCCGCCCATAAGTATCCATCAGTGCCACCCATAAGTGCCGCCCATCTGTGCCGCCCATGAGTGCCCATCAGTGCCGCCTATGAGTGCCCATCAGTGCCGCATAGCAGCGCCGCCAATCAATGCCACCTCATCTGTGTCGTCAGTACTACCTCATCGATGTCCATCAGTGCCATCTCATCGGTGCCCATCAGTGCCGCCATATCAGTGCCCGTAATTGAAAGAGAAAAACTTATTTACAAAAAAATTTACCTAAAAAAAGAAAAAGGTTTTTTTGTTTCAAAATTTGCAGTCTTTTTTTAGTTGTTGCGCAAAAAAAAAACCGCAGAGGTGATCAAATAACAACAAAAGAAAGCTCTATTTGTGGGGAAAAAAGGACGCCAATTTTGTTTGGGTACAGTGTTGTATGACCGCGCAATTGCCATTCAAAGTGCGACAGTGTTGAAAGCTGAAAATTGGCTTGGGCGGGAAGGTGCGTAAGTGCCTGGTATGGAAGTGGTTAAGGGAATCCAGTGCCCCCCCAGAACTAGTGTGTGGGTCCCCTGAAAATTACTGGGCGGGGTTATACAAAAACAGGGTGTGACCTTGACAGGAAGGGGTGGGTCATTTTTCTATTAGGAGGTGCAGATATGTAGTCAGGCCTAGGGCAGAACCAAACCTTAACATACTACTGCATATTAGGGCTTATTTAGACCGGAACCGATTTACAGCGTGTTTTTATATTGTGGGAGGAAACCCACGCAGGCACAGGGAGAACATGCAAACTCCATGCAGATGCTGTCACGGGCGGGATTCGAACCAACGACTCTTTTGCTGCTAGGTCAAAGTGCTATACACTACACCACTGTGGTGAACGAACATGATTGCAGCTGAAAGCATGAGATCTTTTTTTTTTTTTTTCAATACCATGCTTTCCAGCCTTATTGACCCCGCCTCTCTCCATAAAGAGGACCTGTCACACACTAGTCCTATTACAAGGGATGTTTACATTCCTTGTAATAGGAAGAAAACTGATCATTTTTTTTTTATTTTTTTATTTCAGTGTAAAAAATTATAAAACTAAATAAAAATAAATAAGAAAACCCCCAAAAAATGTTTTAAAGCGCCCCGTCGCGACGAGCTCGCGCACAGAAGCAAACGCATACGCGAGTAGCGCCCGCATATGAAAACAATATTCAAACCACACAAGTGAGGTATCGCCGCGATCGTTAGAGTGAGAGCAATAATTCTAGCCCTAGACCTACTCTGCAACTCAAAAAATGCAACCTGTAGAATTTTTTAAACGTCGCCTATCGAGTTTTTTAAAGGGTAAAAGTTTGACGCCATGCCACGAGCGGGCGCAATTTTTAAGCGTGACATGTTGGGTATCATTTTACTCGGCGTAACATTATCTTTCACAATATAGAAAAAAATTGGGCAAAATGTATTGTTGTCTTATTTTTTAATTCAAAAAAGTGATTTTTATCCAAAAAAAGTGCGCTTGTAAGACCGCTGCGCAAATACGGTGTGACAAAAAGTATTGCAATGACTGCCATTTTATTCCCTAGGATGTCTGCTAAAAAAAAATATATAATGTTTGGGGGTTCTGATTAATTTTCTAGCCAAAAAATTGTGATTTTCACATGAAGGAGAGAAGTGCCAGAATTAACCCGGTGGGCAAGTGGTTAAAGTACTCATGGCTATAAAGAATAGAGTCATTGCTCATTAAAAAAAAAAAAAAAAAAAGGGGGTCCCTCCAAATTAAATTACCAGGCCCTTCAGGTCTGGAATGGATATTAAGGGGAACCCCGCCGTAAAAACCCAAAAACAAAAAGACGTGCGGTTCCCGGCAAATATCCATTCCAGACCCTTCAGGTCTGGTGTGGATTTTAAGGGGAACTCCACCCCAAATTGAAAAAAAAAATGGCGTGGAGTCCCCCTAAAAATCCACACCAGACCCTTATCCGAGCACGTTGACCTGGCCGGCCGCAGAAAAGAGGGGGGGACAGAGTGCGGCCCCCCCCCTCTCCTGAACCGCACCAGGCCACATGCCCTCAACATGGGGAGGATGTCCCCATGTTGATGGGGACAAGGGTCTCATCCCCACAACCCTTGCCCGGTGGTTGTGGGGGTATGCGGGCGGGAGGTTTATCAGAATCTGGAAGACCCCTTTAACAAAGGGGACCCCCAGATCCTGACCCCCCCCCTGTGTGAAATGGTAATGGGGTACATTGTACCTCTACCATTTCACCCCAAAAAAATGTCAAAGTGTTAAAAATGACAGTAGCCGGTTTTTGACAAATCTTTTAATAAAATCTTCTTTTCTTCTTTCCTTCGAGTTTCTTCCGCTGCTTCTTTCTTCTCGTCAACATCTTGCCCGACGTGTTCTTCTATCTTCTCCGTCCGTCCTTCCGCCTTCTGGTCCCGCATCTTGCCCGTTGTCTTCTCCGTCCGCCTCCTCGTCCGCATCTTGGGTCTTCTGCGGTCTTCTTCTCGGTCCGCCGCCTTCTCGTCCCCTGCGTTTGAATTTGATTTGGCCGCCGTTTTCCCGCTCCTGGGACCCGCCCCCCTCTGACGCCACAAGTAAACTCCTTAGAAGGTCATGTGCGTCAGAGGGGGGCGGGGTCGCAGAGCGTCACACAGCGGGGGAATTCAATTTCAATCGCGCCGCCCGGAGAAGAAGTTCCCGCCGTGTCACACTCATGTGACCCCGCCCCCCTCTGACGCACATGACCTTCTAAGGAGTTTACTTGTGGCGTCAGAGGGGGGCGGGGTCACATGAGTGTGACACGGCGGGAACTTCTTCTCCGGGCGGCGCGATTGAAATTGAATTCCCCCGCTGTGTGACGCTCTGCGACCCCGCCCCCCTCTGACGCACATGACCTTCTAAGGAGTTTACTTGTGGCGTCAGAGGGGGGCGGGTCCCAGGAGCGGGAAAACGGCGGCCAAATCAAATTCAAACGCAGGGGACGAGAAGGCGGTGGACCGAGAAGAAGACCGCAGAAGACCCAAGATGCGGACGAGGAGGCAGACGGAGAAGACAACGGGCAAGATGCGGGACCAGAAGGCGGAAGGACGGACGGAGAAGATAGAAGAACACGTCGGGCAAGATGTTGACGAGAAGAAAGAAGCAGCGGAAGAAACTCGAAGGAAAGAAGAAAAGAAGATTTTATTAAAAGATTTGTCAAAAACCGGCTACTGTCATTTTTAACACTTTGACATTTTTTTGGGGTGAAATGGTAGAGGTACAATGTACCCCATTACCATTTCACACAGGGGGGGGGTCAGGATCTGGGGGTCCCCTTTGTTAAAGGGGTCTTCCAGATTCTGATAAACCTCCCGCCCGCATACCCCCACAACCACCGGGCAAGGGTTGTGGGGATGAGACCCTTGTCCCCATCAACATGGGGACATCCTCCCCATGTTGAGGGCATGTGGCCTGGTGCGGTTCAGGAGAGGGGGGGGGGCCGCACTCTGTCCCCCCCTCTTTTCTGCGGCCGGCCAGGTCAACGTGCTCGGATAAGGGTCTGGTGTGGATTTTTAGGGGGACTCCACGCCATTTTTTTTTTCAATTTGGGGTGGAGTTCCCCTTAAAATCCACACCAGACCTGAAGGGTCTGGAATGGATATTTGCCGGGAACCGCACGTCTTTTTTTTTTTTGGTTTTTACGGCGGGGTTCCCCTTAATATCCATTCCAGACCTGAAGGGCCTGGTAATTTAATTTGGGGGAACCCCTACACATTTTTTTGTTTGTTTTATGAATGAATCCCTTTAGAATTGTCAGAGCCGACAATTCATTATAGCCGCGTGTGAATTTTTAAATGACTTTTTTCCTTCTGAATGTCACTTTGTGCAGGGGGAGTTCTAAGTGCGGGAAAAATGCGCTATTTCACATGCTGACATTACACCCCCCCTAGGTACGAAATTTAAAGGAATATTTCACTTTTATTGTTTCACTTTAAGAATTATTAATTTCACTGCTCCCGAAAAAACGGCCGTTTTAAAAAATAAAAAAAGCATTGATACATGTTCCCTGGGGCAGGACTGAGGTCCCCAAACACTTTTTAGGACAAAACTTGCAGATTAGCCTTTAAAATGAACACTTTTGATTTCTCCCATAGACTTCTATAGGGAGTTCGGCGCGGCTTTACATATTAGTTTCAATGCGCCGGCTGCTACGCTGGTTCATGCGCCCAATTAAGCCTCCACCCGGAGTACTAATTAATGCATGAACCAGCGCAGCGCACATAGCTTAGTAAATCAGGCCCAATGTGTCCCTGTGCCTTAAAGGAGGATTGGGCTACCTCTGGGCCCACCTGTCCCTTATCTATCCATTAGAATACATGTACTCCCATTTTGACGCTCTCAGAGATAGGACTGCAAGTAATACAGGAAGCCATGTAGAGGCCTTGCAACCTACGCATGCATTTGCAAATGTGTACTAGCTAAACCCCTGTTTTTAATGCATACCATTGGACAGGCTAATTCGTTGTTTTATTATTTAATCTTCATTCTTTATTATATTTTTTTTCTCATACAAATCTTTAATAATTCATTAAAAACAGGAAAAAAAATTGTTCCTTATATATATCATAATTTTAGTACAAATACAAAAAGTGAGATCTCCTGAATTGGTATACTGGGAGGCAAATCATAACATTTACTGAAGTTGGAGAGCCCACCGGGCCAGTAGTTCTATATAATATTATAATTTGTACTATTTGTCAGTCCTCCTCTCTTTTTATTCCTCCCCACTTAATACTACTTCATTAATCTATCTTACTGTTGGTTTCGTATATCTATTCCGTCGCACGGTTGTCTCCCTTCCCCCATCTAAATCCTAAAGGTTACAATAGTCGTAGCTCTACCAAGATATACCACATGTGACTTTTCAGTCAGCTATTATATTTGGTTATTCTCTACCCCAACTATAATTCTTACCCCCTAGGTAGAAGCGCCCTTTTCCTCCAACCATGGTTTCCACATTTCCTCAAAGTCCTTAAGATTATCTCTTTTTATATAGACTGCTCTTTCTTTACAGATCGACTCGTTTAATACCCTGGTCCATTCTCTTACTGCCGGTGGCGTTGTTGCCTGCCATCTCATGGCTATTAATTTTCTGGCTTAAAACAAACATCTCAATAGTGCAAGTGTAGTACTTCTTTTCTCCTCCCGTTCCTTCCTGTAGCGCAGTACACATAGTGTGGCCTCCATCTCCAACGGTGTTCCAAATATATCTCTCAAAGTATTGAGTACTCCCTCCCAATAGCGAAACCGCTTTGGGCAGCGCCACACCATGTGCACTAGGTCTCCCGACCCCTGACATCTAGGACATTTATCATCTGGTCTTTTACCAAACTTGAATAGGCGCTTAGGCGTGTAATAGGCTCTATTTATCAGCATCAGGTGGGAGATTTTATGAGGGGGTGAAACTGAAACCTTTTATCCCATCTCTAGGATTCTCCTCCACTGTTCCTGTGTTATTTCCCCTATATCTTCTTCCCATCTCTCTCTTACTTTAAGGAGGTGTGACCCTGTATTGATCTTTTTGGTTATCTGTACATATATTTTGGATATGAGACCCTTGGTCTGGCCACCTTTAACTAAGTTTTGGAATAGGGGCGTTTTATTCCACACTAGGGTTTGTGTCCTAAATTGGGCTTCAAGGGTGTGACCTACCTGGAGATAAGTAAAAAATGAGTGTTGCGGGATATTAAATTCCTCCCTCAAATCCTGAAACTTCCTATAGCTGTCGCCCTTGTACAGTTGTCTCAGACTTTTTATACCGCACTTTTCCCATTCCCCCACCTTTCCTATCTTGAGTATTTCCTGTAGGTTAGAGTTATTCCACAGAGGGGTATACTCAGTGAATCCAGTGTAACCCATCAGTTTTTTTTACCTTTTTCCATATTTTAATTATCATTTTTATTATTGGGGTCTTATATCTAAAGGAATCTGCTTCTAATACTTCAATAACAGAATCATGTGAGGCACCATTCAGCATTATTCTCCCATTAGGGGTGTCCCCCCCTGGGATATTACATCCCATTAGTTGTTGCAGTTGTGCCGATAAGTAGTAGCTCTCAGGGTGGGGAACAGCCAGACCCCCTTCCACTACAGGGAGCTGCAGTGTACAAATTTGAATCCTAGGTTGTCCCCCTTTCCATATTAGTTCTCTAAAAAGCGTTTCGATTTTATTAAACCATTTTCTACAAATCCAGACAGGACAATTATGCATTATATACAGCAGTTGTGGCTGCCAAATCATCTTAATTAAGCTGCATCTGCCAGCCACTGATAAAGGGAGCCGTTTCCAGATATAGATTTTTTGTTTAAATTTAGCCAGTAGGGGAACTAGATTTTTATCTATATATTGATTAGGATCTTTCGTCACCAGTATTCCCAGATATTTCAATGTGTCCACCACCTTCAATTGTGGTATTCCCAATACCCCAGTTTCTCCAATTGGGTCTACCGGTAATAACTCAGATTTTTCCCAATTAAAAAGGTCCTTCTTATATTCATGCTGGTAGATCTATTAGCTATGAATCCCGTCTGGTCTGGGTGGATCAATTTTGAGATAAGTCTATTAAGCCTCGATGCTAAGACTTTAGCCACTATCTTGGCATCCGAGCACAAAAGGGAAATTGGTCTATATGCAGCCGGGTCTAAGGGGTCCTTGCCTTCTTTTGGGATAACTATAATAGTTGCTTTCAACATTGACGCTGGGAGTCTTCCCTCAGTGGCCGCTCCGTTTAATGCTTTTATGAGCTCTGGTAGTATTATTTCTCCATAATATTTATATATTTCCGTCGGAAGTCCGTCTGGACCTGGCGACTTTTGCTCTGCCATATCTGCTACTGCCTGTTGGATTTCTATAAGTGATATTGGAGTTTCTAACTCATCTCTGGACAGGCTAATTCAATTGGTAAGCAGACTGGTTGGTGAGTTGAGCTGGGAATTTTGTTTGGTTTTGACTTTCATGAGTTTGATTGACAGAGGTCAGAGTCAATGATGCCACTGTTGTGGCTCAGCCAAGCAGGAGAGAGAATCCCAGTTGACTGAACCACTCGTGAACATCGCTGGATAGAGAGGGGGCTTAGGTAAGTATTAGGGGGACTGGTGCACACAGAAGGCTTTTTATATTAATGCATAGAATGCATTAAAATTAAAAACCTTCTGCCTTTACAACCACTTTAATTCTGTGATTATACCTAGACTGAGATGATGTCATTGGTCTGCTGCAGAAAAGGGGAAGGATTTCTTCTCCCTTAGGGATCAGACTGAAACATTGTTACTTAGCAAGTCACACAGTAAGAAGCTACAACTACAACATGGGGCTGCTTTAGTGTCAGACATTTGGGAAGACATTTACCTGCTTGTGTCATCCTCGAGATAGCATTTTTGTCCAGAAAACAGATGCTGCCCAAGGATATTTCCTGAATGAAGAAAAAAAGATTTTTATGTAAAGGAAAGCAGATGAAGTCATTGTTGGCACTGTGACCTATGTGAGAGGTTACACATGCACCTTTCTTAGCAGGTATGCTCTTAAGATATATCTAAGCCTATTTTTTATATTTTGGGAAAAGTAAAAGTGGTTAAAACTAAAGTCAGGTTTTTTTTGCCATCTGTGTCCCATCGGGGTAATTTTTCCTCTCTTCCTTTCCTGTAGATACAATAGGAAGTTGGAAGAAATCTCTCTAAAGTGAGGGGAATTCTTTTTTAGTCAAATGTCCCCATTGACAGATTTTCCCTCTATTCCTGTTCTAGTGGGAATAAAATGTGGTCTTTCTATTCTGACTCCGATTGTTGTGAGTGAAGTGACTTATCCCTTGTGAGACCTCTATGCCTGGCCTGTATAAGCAGATATAATCACTGAGGACAATCCTTATTAGATAGCTTGAACTCACCAATACCGATTCCAGTCACAGAAGTTGCTTTAATCCAAACATCAGAATACATCAGAAGACAGGTTACAGCAGATGAACAGGTTGTAGAATTGTGCGGTCAAACGATGATACTGCCTGTAGCTTACAATGCAGAATACATGTGCCCTAGCTTTCCCAAACAGAAACCCTATGTGGGCTTGATTAGAAGAGTCTCTTACCTTGAGGTAAGCAACAGCTGCTATGGCCTCAGTAGATGCATCTGAGAAGATGTGAAGCTCTTTCCTTTGACTTGTAGCAAGGGAGGCAGGAGTGTAGCAGCGTGGTATACATATTCCATCTAGGGCATGTAGAGATTGTTTCCAGGACTCGCACTTTGAAAGCTGGTCTATTGGTAGTGGAGCATCCCAATCTTTAATAGTCTCTGAGAGCTGTCAAAGTAGGGATTTACCTTGTATGGTGATGGGACCTACAAATCCCAATGGATCGTATAGACTTTTTACCACTGACAGAACACCATGTTTGGTGAATGGCTTGTCTGCAGAGCTTTTTGTGCGTAAGGGGCATTATCAGGTCCACTGCACTGCTTGCCTACTGTATGTACTTTGAGAATGTCTCTTCCTAGCAAGACCAAGATTTCAGCATACATGTCAATTGCAGGAATCTCATTAACAAGGTGCCTTAAGATGGTGATATGCAGCCTCTGGAGTAGGAATTTCTTCCCTTTCGTCTGGTATCTGGTCACACTCAACTAACGTTGGTAGGGGTATGCCCTCTCCCTTATTGATATGAGAGACCATGAACCCAGCGGCCCTTCTGCCGAAGGGCTCTTCACTAACGGAACAGGTTCTGAGAGTATATCATGATGCATGTCCATCTATAACAAAGATCTCAAAGAATTTAGGCTTAACCAGGGATCTGTTGCTCTGTTCATCTATTATGGCATACATCCTAATAGATTCCCCAGGTTGGCTCTTTGGGTATACCTTGACTAGGCATATCTTAGTACAGCATTTGTGATCTAAGCCTTCTTCACAGACTTCTGTGCATGAAGAGGAAACAGCTGTGGCTGGAGCATAACCTTGTTGCTCCCCGCCATGATTTGAAACAGGGCTGGGGATAGGAGGCTGCTGTGAACTGTCCAAGGGTGGGCCCGGGTGCATGGCTGTAACATGTCTGTCGCTACTGCATTCTGTGCACTTGATGACAACTTTACAGTTTTTAGCAAAATGTCCATAACAAGCACAGCACCTGTAGCATATTCCAAGTTAATGAAGAATTTCCCTGCGCTCTTGTAACGTCTTTGCCCTAAGCCCACGACATTTCTTTAGGGGGTGAGGCTTCTTATGAATAGGACACTGACGATTAGGGTCTTTATCTCTGTCACCCGAATCGCTCTGATGAGCAGGAGAGGATACGGTTGGTGTGATGTCTGTCCTTTTAACAGATATTGCTCTATTAAAGTCTCTACGCTTACAGTAGCTGCTGTGTTATCATACCTTGAGGAAGATGATGAAGATGAAGCAGGCAAGTTGGGTTCACTGAAGCTGGGATAGTTTCTCATCCAGACTTGATCACTAATGAACCTGCAAAAATATGCAAATGGAGGGAAAGATACGTTATGGTCTCTTTTGTACCTTGAGCCCTGTTGTGCCTATTTCTCTTGCAGGCCATATGGCAGTTTAGACACCACTGGATTGACACCATGAGCAGTGTCCAGGAAGCTTAGTCCAGATAGACGTGGGTCTGTCTTTGCCAACTCTAGCTCCATGAGAAGGTCACTCAGATCTTGAAGCTTGCGATAGTCTTTGTTCCCTATTTTTGGGAAGTTTTGCAGTCTCTTGAATAGAGTGCTCTCTATGGCTTCAGAGCTACTATAGGCTTGCTCAAGTCTTGCCCATGCAGCGACAAGACCTGCATCTGGGTGGTCAACATGCACTGTTCTCAGTCTTTTAACACGATCTGCAGATTCTGGACCCAGCCACTTTATGAGCAAATCAAGTTCCTCCTTGGCAGTAAAGTTGAGATCAGCAATAGCAGCTTTGAAGGTTGATCTCCAGGCCCTGTAGCTCTCTGGACAGTCGTCAAACCTTGAGAGTAGGGATGAGCCGAACACCCCCCGTTCGGTTCGCACCAGAACCTTCGAACGGACCGAACGTTCGCACAAACATTTAGAACCCCATTGACATTGACATGGCCCCAGGGAACATGTATCAATGGAAAAAAAGTTTAAAAAACAGTATTTTTTTAAAGATGCTTAAAGTGGAGGTTCACCCGGAAATACCATTTTTTACCCTTAGATTCCTGCTAATTTTGTCTAGGGGAATCGGCTAGTTGTTTTAAAATCAAAGCTGAACTTACCGTTGTAGAGAGCGATCTTCTCCGCCGCTTCCGGGTATGGGCTGCGGGACTGGGCGTTCCTATTTTGATTGACAGTCTTCCGACAGGCTTCCGACGGTCGCATCCATCGCGTCACGATTTTCCGAAAGTAGCCGAACGTCGGTGCTCAGGCGCAGTATAGAGGCCGCACCGACGTTCGGCTTCTATCGGCTACTCTTGATGCGATGGATGCGACCGTCGGAAGCCTGTCGGAAGACTGTCAATCAAAATAGGAACGCCCAGTCCCGAAGACCATACCCGGAAGCGGCGGAGAAGATCGCTCTCTACAACGGTAAGTACAGCTTCGATTTTAAAACAACTAGCCGATTCCCCTAGACAAAATGAGCATCAATCTAAGGGTAAACATTTTTTTATGGGTGAACTCCTGCTTTAAATAAAAAAACAATTAATAAAAAAAATGCCTTTAAATATTGTACCTGCTGAATCCGTTCTGGCTCACTGTTCTGCCTGATCTGGACCTAGTACGGCTCGAGTGGGACCACTTTTTTCGCACAAACACTAACTCCGCTTCGTTCGGCTCCGTCTGGGAGACCTTTAAGTCACACGCCCGTCTTATACTATCCACGCACATTAACAGGCACAAAGCCACCTCCAAGGCACTGCTCCGTCAGGCGGAGGAGTGCCTTGACGCCCTCGAGCAAGACTTTCAGAGCGATCCATCTGCAGCTAACGCTGCCCGTGTTCGGGTACAGACCAGACTCGCGGACCAGTTGCACTTTGAAAAAGCTAAGCAAGGCATTTTCTTCTGCAAGCAGCGCGTCTATGAGTTTGGCGAGCGCGCCGGCAAGCTCCTCGCGTACCTCGCCCACTTAGAATACAAGCCTCCGGTGGTGGTCTCACTCCAGCTGGCCTCTAGGATCAGGGTGACTGACCCTGATCAGGTGGCCACGGAGTTTAGATCCTTTTATTCCGAACTGTATTCCTCCACTGTCCACCACACCCAGGACGAGCTGTTGGCCTTCCTGCGCGGTGTTGACTTCCCCGCGCTCACGCCCCCCCAGGTAGCCCTATTAGAGGCTCCAGTAACCGAGGAGTGCATTGCAGAGGCCCTGGCAGCACTTCCCACGTCCAAAACACCCGGTTCCGACGGATTACCCCTTGAGTTCTACAAACAATTCGGTGAGTCCTTTATCCCACGACTCTGCCAGTCATACACGCATATATTTGACACGGGCTCCCTCCCACCGTCCATGAGCGAGGCCCTGATTGTTCTTATCCCCAAACCGGGCAACGACCCTTTGTTCCCTGAATCCTATAGGCCCATTTCCCTCCTCCAGCTTGACGTCAAAATCCTGGCCAAGATCCTAGCCCTGCACCTCAACAAGGTTATCCTCAGCCTCATACACCCAGACCAGTCCGGGTTTATGCCAGGTAAAAATACGACTTTTAACCTCAGGCGGCTACACATGAACCTTCAGGCGCGTCATTCGGAAGTCGGTTCCAGGGTGGTCGTTAGTTTGGACGCGGCCAAGGCATTCGACTCAGTCGAGTGGAATTATTTGTGGGAATGCCTCTATAGATTTGGGTTTGGCCCCAAATTTGTCAAGTGGCTCCAACTCCTATATCAATCCCCCTTGGCGCGCATTCAGGTCAACGGCCGGACTTCGGCCCCCTTCTCCCTCTCCCGCGGTACGCGACAGGGATGCCCTATCTCTCCCCTGCTTTATGCCCTGGCTGTGGAACCCCTTGCTATCGCCCTCAGAGCTCACACTGACATCAGGGGTCTCCGGTGCGGTCGGCTGACCGAAGTTGTCAGCCTCTACGCTGACGACATGCTCCTATACCTCGCAGACGCGGGGCCCTCGCTCTGGACGGCTCTCCAGGTTATCACGGAGTTCGGGTCGTACTCGGGACTCCGGATAAACTGGACCAAATCCCAAATTCTCCCCCTAGACATTGGTGCTCCCACTGCTGATCAGGCCTCCCTCCCCCTTGTCAGGGCCAGTACTTTCAAATATCTAGGTGTCACAGTCTCTAGGTCT
The DNA here is from genome assembly GCF_905171775.1 of Rana temporaria. Classification (NCBI taxonomy): domain Eukaryota; kingdom Metazoa; phylum Chordata; class Amphibia; order Anura; family Ranidae; genus Rana; species Rana temporaria. The sequence continues at coordinate 313,441,394 of NC_053491.1, forward strand.
CTCTTTGACTATGTCACTCTTAATGTGGAACCCCTATTTGCTCTGCTTAAACTTAAAACGCAAGTCTGGTCCCGTCTCCCCCTTGGGGTGATGGGCCGCATCAACCTGATTAAGATGATCCTCCTCCCCAAATTACTCTACGTTTTCTGGCAAGCCCCTCTGTACCTTCCCCCACGCATATTCACGGCCATGGAGACTATCCTCAACTCATTCGTATGGGGCTCCTCCCGCCACAAGCTGTCCTGGCGGGTCCTGAAGTGCCCAGCCGATTTAGGCGGCGCCGCACTTCCGGACCTCCTCCTCTATTACATTGCCTCTCAGTTCTTACACTTTCATTATAACCGGTCCGACAGGGACCGCTACTCCATCCTAGTTTGCTCACATGCCCCAGGTCCCCTGTTTCACCCCTTTCAACTCTTGTTTCGTGACCCGCGTGCCCTTCCCCCCTGTGCGGACGACGCCGGGCACATGCTCTTCCACCACTGTAAAATATGGCAGCTGGCCTTGCGTATTGGCGAGGCCCCTTCTCCCCACTCTTACACGCCTCTTTGGGACAACCCCCTCCTGCCCGAGCTTGCCTCTATCCCCGACCATGGCCTGTGGATCAACAGGGGCGTTATTTACCTGTCGCAGGTCGTGGCCCGTGGTTCAGTCAAGTCGTTTCAGTCACTTAAAAATAAATTTGCACTACCTAATCACATGTTTTTTCGCTTCCTTCAACTCCGGCACAAACTCAACACACAACTCGGTGGCCCTATACCGGCCCTCGAGGTCCCTCTCCTGGTGGACATCGTATCAGGGTCGGACGGCAAAAAACTAATTTCCCAACTTTATATATATCTCCTCCAGCCCGCTGCGACTGCCACATCCTACCGATTAAAGACATGCTGGGAACCCGACCTTTGGCGCGGTGACTGACGGGGACTGGGGGGAGGCCCTCGCCAACTGCAAAACTGTTTCCCCTAAGCTCTCTGACCGCCTCACCCACCTCTTTATTGTCCACAGGTCATACTTGATGCCGTATCGCGTCTCTAAGTTCAGACGGGACCACGACCCTAACTGCCCTAACTGTGGCCACCCCGACGCATCCTTCTTTCACCTACTCTGGACCTGCCCGCCCATACAGGGGTTCTGGACTCAGGTGGTCCGGTTCCTCCATGACCGTATGGGCTCCCCCGTGTCACTCTGCCCCCACCAGTGTGTACTGGGGCTCCTCTCGCTCCCCGAAAGCGAAAAATATCTTAATACATTTTTGCACAAAACATTATTCCTTGCTAGAATGCAGGTCGCTAGGAGGTGGATGAGAGGGGCGCCACCCACTGTACAGCAATGGATTAGGGCTGTCAACACTACCCTTCCCTATAAAAAAGTGATGTACACCCGCAGGGGTTGCCCGAAGAAGTACAATAAAATCTGGGACAGGTGGTTGGAGGACTCCTCCACCTGCTCTACAGTGGACTAGACGCTGTCCCCGCCCGCTGTTTGCCCATTCCCTCTGTATACCTCCTTCCCCCCCCCCCCCATCCCCTTTGGTTCCCTTGAAAGTGCAATTTTTTTTGTGTGCTCTTGCTGGTTACCATCTACTCCCTATTTCCCCTTGATTTAATGTGTATCTGTTATGCATGTCTCCATTAATGTCAAATGGATATTATTTGCACTTGTAGTGCATTTTGCACTTCTGACCCGTTTGTTCATCCATTTTTATTTTATGCTCAATAAAAGTCGTTTTGATTCAAAAAAATATTGTACCTGCTGGGTGTCTATAGTATGCCTGTGAAAACGTCTTTGAAAATACCGGGTCTTGCCCCAGGGAACATGTATCAATGGAAAAAAAGTTTTAAAAATGTTTTTTTTTTCAGGACTTCTGAAAAAACGTCAGTTTTTAAAAGTTTGTTTCCAGGCATACTATAGACACCCAGCAGGTACAATATTTAAAGGAATTTTTCATTTTTATTTATTTTTTAATTTAAAGGGTCACTAAAGGAATTTTTTTTTTAGCTAAATAGCTTCCTTTACCTTACTGCAGTCCTGGTTTCATGTCCTCATTGTTCGTTTTTGCTCTGATGTTGCTGTAATCCTTCTCTGTTCTGAACAGTCTGTTTCCTGATGAAAAAAGTCATGGGAGCTTTCTCTCTGTGGTCACTAATCAAGGAGGTGTGATTACTGTGTGTCTAAAACCCCTCAACACCAATCAGTTTCGTTTTCCAAATCATCACTACCCTGTATTGGCTCTTTGTCTCTGTTCATCACAGAAGCATGAAACAGCATGCAAAAACGAAACTGAAACTGTAGGTACATTATATGATTGATTTTTATCTATTTTTAATCATGTTTAAAAGGAATCAGTTAACTATTATGTCTCTAAACAGTCATTTCAGCAAAAAAAAAAAAAATCCTTTACAACTTCTTTTAAGCATCATTAAAATCACTGCTCCTGCATCAGGAGCAGTGATTCTAATGATGCTTAAATTTAAAAAAAATATAGATGGGTGTCTATAGTATGCCTGTGATAACGTCTTTAAATAGCACAATCACCTGCCTGCCAGTAAATTAGGAAGAACTGATCTAGCTAAACTATACAGTGTATAAATATATGTACAACACCTGGGATGTATATATATCCTCTACACACTGTAACATTAACTGACTAGCCTGCCTGCCTGCCTGCTCTATCTACCTGCAAAAAATGACACTCTCTCTGTTCTCTGTTAACTGCCACAACACACTACACAATGCCGCCCTGCAGGCAGCCTTTTATAGTGTGGGGCGTGTACTAAACCCCCTGAGCCATAATTGGCCAATTATAGCTCTCCGTTTTTTGCGCGCTGTGATTGGCCAAGCTTGCGGGTCATAGTGCATGCTTGGCCAATCATCAGCCAGCGATGCCGCAGTGGGAACAAGATCATTCCACCTATACTCTAACATAGGCGCCCCAACAGGTCATGTTTTCAGGTTTTCTCTCTGATGAAACCACTGTGGTAATTACTAAGGCAGTGAAACTGATCAAATCACCTGTGCAAAGTAAAGCAAAGACAGAAAACATGACTCTTTGGGGCGCCTTGAGGACTGGAGTTGAGAAACACTGCTCTAACACACTATAACAACAATGGGAACAATTCTAGTCGGCTTATAACTAGCTTTATAACCCCCTGTCAACGATCATATGCACATAGGTGGGCTGTCTTCTTTGAGGCCACATGTACTGAATGTGCTGGGATCGTACTGCATCGCTAGCTCCCTGAAAGGAGACTTAGCTGTCACTGACAGCTCCTGGTCTCATACTAGCCACTAATGATTGGGAGCCAGGAGGTCTGGCTCGAGATCACATGATCACTGTGATAGCCTGTAAATTGACTATTACAGTGACCTGTGCAAGAATAGATACGAACAAAGAAATTAAAAGCACAGATTCCGCGTGAAACGCGCCAACCTTGTCATCCGCCTGCCTGTCTGTGCTGAGTTGTTTTTATGGACATTTGTATATTTCAATAAAGCCGAATTGCATTGTGTGGGAGTGCAGCTATCTGATTTCTTTTAGGTAGATTCAGGTAGAGTTAGGCAGATTTATCAGTAGATAAGTCGACCTAACTCAGAATCTACGCCGACTTATGTTTAAGCGTATGCTCAAACAGAGATACGCTTAAACATATCTAAGATACGACAGCTTGCGCCGTCCTATCTTAGATTGCAATATTTTAGATAGCCGCTAGGTGGCGCTTCCATTGCGGTCTACGTAGAATATGTAAATGAGGAGATACGCCGATTCACGAACGTACGCCCGGCCGGCACATTACCTTTACGCCATTTGCGTAAGAGATAGGCCGTGTAAAGTTAGAGCTAGGCCCTAGTGGAAAAGTAATGTTAAGTATGGCCACCGTTCCCGCCGCAAAATTCGAAATTTTTACGTCGTTTGCGTCCACGTCGAAATCAATAGGCCCGTGCGGCGTACTTAGCCGCAATGCACACTGGGAAATGTAGGCGCCTGGCGCATGCGCAGTTTAGAAAAAAACTTAAAAAACGTGAAGTCAAGCCTCATTATCATTAAACACGCCCCCCCCCCCAACACATTTGAATTAGGCGCCCTTACGTCCGCCGATTTAGGCTACGCCGTCGTAACTTAGCAGGCAAGTACATTGAGAATCATGTACTTGCCTAGCTTACTTACGGCGGCGTAGCCTAAACACGCTAAGCTACGCCGCCGTAACTATAGGCTCTGCTACCTGAATCTACCTATTTGTTTTAACCTATTCCTGCAAGCAGTGACAGGGCGTGCACTCCATCGTCTGCCTCACATCATGTGAATCATGGCCGTAGCAACTCACTTGTGAGCAGCAGAACTTTGTTATTTATACAGTGACTAGAGTTGAGCGGACACCTGGATGTCCGGGTTCAGACCCGAACCCGGACTTTGAAAAAAAAGTTCGGGTTCGGGACCGAACCCGAACCCGGACTTTGACCCGAACCCTATTGAAGTCAATGGGGACCCGGACTTTTGACTACAAAAATGTCTCTAAAAAACTAAGGGAAAGGGCTGGAGGGCTGCAAATGGCAGCAAAATGTCGGGAAGAGCAAGGCAAGTACTCTGAAAATAAATGTGGATAGGGAAATAACTCAAAATGGCATAAAAAAAATAAGAATAAAAAAAAAATCATTTTGACCTAGGAGGACGAGGTCCATATGTATTAGGAGGTTGAGGTGGATTTTTTTAAATTAGGGTAAACCCCAAAAGAGTGAGAACGATCTAGGGTTGCTACCTCATCCCTTTAAACCAGAACACAGAGTAATTACACAGGTTCTGGGGCTAATTTACTGTCGATTAGGCACCAAGTGAGTTTAATTAGCAGCAACTTAATCAGCCAGAGAACCTGTGTAATTAATATGTTTTTGCTTTTAAAGGGATGAGATGGCAACCCTAGAAAGATCAGAAAAAAAACAATGACTGGTTAAGGCCGGCCCTGTGTCTATTCTGCACAAGGTACGGACAAGTCCTGTGGGATCCATGCCTGGTTCATTTTAATGAACGTGAGCTTGTCCACATTGTCTCTGGACAGGCGGCTGCGCTTGTCTGTGATAACGCCCCCTGCCGTGCTAAATACACATTCAGACAACACACTGGCCGCAGGGTAGGCCAGCACCTCCAAGGCGTAAAGGGCAAGCTCAGGCCATGTGCCCAATTTGGAGACCCAGAAGTTTAAGGGGGCATAGCCGTCATTCAGTACGTGTAGGCGTGTGCACACATACTGCTCCACCATGTTGCTGAAATGCTGCCTCCTGCTAAAACGTTCCATATCAGCTGGTGGTGCTGTTTGTTGTGGCGTGCTGACATTTCGGCCACGCTAACCTTGCCTTCTGAGGTGCTGGCGGTGCCCCTGCTGCGTTGGCGACCTCTTCCTCCTCCTCTGCCTTCTGCTTCCACTGTGCCCCCGCTGCCAGGTGGGAATTACACCAGCAGCGCGTCTACCAGCGTGCGCTTGTACTCGCGCATCTTGCGTTCACAGGGATTCGAGGGGATTAAGGACGGTACATTGTCCTTGTAACGGGGATCCAGCAGCGTGGCCACCCAGTAATCAGCACCTGTTATAATGTGCGAAACACGCCGGTCGTTGCGGAGACACTGCAGCATGTAATTGCTCATGTGTGCCAGGCTGCCCAGACACACAGCTGTCCTCTGTGGGAGGTGTATCATCTGTGTCCTCTGTATCCCCCCAGCCACGCACCAGTAATGGCCATGAGCTGGTCTGGATGCTATCCTGCTGTGAACATGGTTCCTCCTCCTCCTCCATGTCTTCCTCCTCCTCATCCTCCACCGCGTCATCCTCCAGAACTGTGCCCTTGCTAGACAATTGTGTACCTGGCCTTTGTTGGTGCACAAACCCACCCTCGGAGCCACTTGTGAATGACTGCCCTGAAAGCCTTGCAAATGATCCCGATTCCTCCTCCTCCTCCTGTGCCACAACCTCTTCCATCATCGCCCGTAACGTTTTTTCAAGGAGCCATAGAACTGGGATAGTCACGATGAGAGCGGCGTCATCGGCACTGGCCATGTTGGTGAAGTACTCAAAACAGCGCAACAAGGCACACAGGTCTCGCATGGAGGCCCAGTTATTGGTGGTAAAGTGGTTCTGTTCCGCAGAGCGACTCACGCGTGCGTGCTGCAGCTGGAACTCCACTATCGCCTGCTGCTGCTCGCACAGTCTGGCCAGCATGTGCAAGGTGGAGTTCCACCTTGTGGGCACATCACATATGAGGCGGTGAGCGGGAAGTCCGAAGTTACGCTGCAGCGCTGCCAGGCGAGCAGCAGCAGAGTGAGAACGCCGAAAGTGCGCACAGACGGCCTGCACTTTCTGCAGCAGCTGTGGCATATCGGGATACGTTTTCAGGAAACTCTGCACCACCAAATTCAGCACATGTGCCAGGCAAGGGATGTGCGTCAAACCGGCTAGGCCCAGAGCTGCTACGAGATTTCGCCCGTTATCGCACATCACCAGGCCCGGCTTGAGGCTCACTGACACCAACCACTCATCGGTCTGTTGTTCCATGTCCCTCCACAACTCCTGCGTGGTGTGTGGTTTTTCCCCAAACAGGAACGTTTTAAAACTGCCTGCTGGCATTTACCCATGGCTGTGCTGAAGTTTGTGGTGAATTTGTTACGCTGACTGGATGAGGAGGCGGTAGAGGATGAGGAAGCGGAGTAGAAGGAGTTAGGAACAGGAGGCAAACTGAAGCGCCCTGCAATCCTCGGTGGTGAAAGGACATGCGCCAAACTGCTATCCGCCTCAGGCCCAGCCGCCACTGCATTTACCCAGTGCGCTGTTAGGGAGATATAACGTCCCTGACCGTGCTTACTGGTCCACGTATCCGTAGTTAGGTGGACCTAGGCACAGATGGCGTTGCGCAGTGCACACCTGATTTTGTCCTCCACTTGGTTGTGCAGGGAAGGGATGGCTCGCCTGGAAAAGTAGTGGCGGCTGGGCAAGACATACTGTGGGACAGCCAATGCCATCAGGCTTTTAAAACTCTGCGTCTCCACCAGACGGAATGACAGCATTTCAAAGGCCAGTAATTTTGAAATGCTGGCATTCAGGGCCAGGGATCGCGGGTGGGTAGAAGGGTACTTCCTCTTACGCTCCAGTGTTTGGGAGATGGAGAGCTGAATGCTTCCATGGGACATTGTGGAGATGTTTGGTGACCCAGGTGGTAGTGTTGCTTGCCGGTCCTCTAATTGAGGGGTGGCAGGTTGCACTGTCACTAAGGAGGTGGATGAAGAGGCAGAGAGGCCCGAGACTGATGCAGAAAAGGAAGCAGGAGGAGCCAGAGACTAGACATGTGCACTGCCAAAAAATTAGTTTTTTTCGTTTGTTATTTTCGTTTTTTTTATTTTTTCGGAAATTCGGCAAATTAAAAAAAAAATCGTTTTTTTCGTTTATGTCATTTTCGCATTATTTTTTTTAAAAAAATACGGAAATTCGGGAAAATCGAAAAAAAAATCGTTTTTATTTATTCGTTTTTTTTATGTAAATTCGGGAAAATCGAAAAAATTTATTTTTCCGTTTTATTCGTTTTTTCGGAAATTCATAAATTCGGGAAATTCGAAAATTCGGAAATTCGAAAATTCGCAATTCCGAATTTTCGGATTTCCGAAAAAGGAAAAGACGAATAAAACGGAAAAAGCGAAATTTCCGAAAAAAAAGTACGAAATTTTCGAAATTTCGAATATTCAAAATTTTTACTTTCGAATTTCGAAATTTTCAATTTTTAATTCGAAAATTCGGGATTTCGGAATTTCTAAAATTCGAAAATGAAAAATTCGAAATTTAGAAAATTGAAAAATTCGAAATTTGAAAAATTTCTAGAATAAAAAAAAACGAAAAATTTCCGAATTTCCGAAAATCCGAATTTCCGAAAATCCGAATTTCCGAAATACGAATATCACAGTGGGACAGGTGAAGTGCTGGTGAACTAGGCAGAGATTCACCTATATATTTCTCTACCTATAGCAAGAAGCAGGAACCCAGCCCTAAACAATGTACTGCAGAGACAGTATTTCACAGGGGACAGGTAGAGTGCTGGTGAAATAAGCAGAGATTCACCTATATATTTCTCTACCTATAGCAAGAAGCAGGAACCCAGCCCTAAACAATGTACTGCACAGACAGTATTTTACAGGGGACAGGTAGAGTGCTGGTGAACTAGGCAGAGATTCACCTATATATTTCTCTACCTATAGCAAGAAGCAGGAACCCAGCCCTAAACAATGTACTGCAGAAACAGTATTTCACAGGGGACAGGTAGAGTGCTGGTGAAATAAGCAGAGATTCACCTATATATTTCTCTACCTATAGCAAGAAGCAGGAACCCAGCCCTAAACAATGTACTGCACAGACAGTATATCACAGGGGACAGGTAAAGTGCTGGTGAACTAGGCAGAGATTCACCTATAGGTTTTAGGATGAGACCTCTGCCACAGGCCTAGTGCTTGAAAGTTTGGATGATAGAGCGAATCCTCCCAGTGTATCACTTGGGGACACCGACTGTCAATTTGCCACATACAACCTGTCAGTGTCCGGTGCCCAGATCCCCGATTGTTCATTCAAGCGATGCGCTGGCAGGAGAGAGAAAAATCTCCTGTCAGCAGCATCTTTGGAGCGGTGAGAGGAGCGGTATGTATACCACTCCTTCCCATTTAAAATAATGGGAAACCTGCAGAGGCGCATTGCGGGCGGTATTAACCCTTTATTGGCCGCTAGCAGGGGTTAATACCGCACCGCTAGCGGCCGAATCCCGCGGCAAATCTGATTGTATAGCGGCGCTATACCGCCACCGCGACTCCTGCCCTAGTGTGAAAGGGGCCTTAGAGAGAACCAACACACTCACTTTTGCCTACTACCCCTGCAGGGGTTCCTGGATCTGGTGAGTGGGGGATCAAAGGGGGAGCACAAAAGTTACCTTAACCTGTACACTTGAGGATAAAGTATTCATAGGACATCGAGGACAATCACAAATGTCACTTTATCAGAAGATCTAGTGAAATTTATATCTCCACATTTCTATTTATGATATGAGTTTCTTTTTTTACCATTTTTTTTGTTATTATTTGGGACCAATATATAGTCCCCCTTTTTTTGGGGACTGATACACAGGACACAATTATCTAATATTGCCCATAGGCATTTGAGGTTCAGGGCAATCACAATATATGTATACATATATATTTTTTTGTTTGCTCTTTCATTTGCTTTGATATTTAGCACATGCTGTTTATATTCGGTCATATAGTATTAGATATGGTTTAACACTTAGTGCACTTGAGGTTTTATACCAAACCCACAAGGACCAACATCACCCACTGAAGGGTGACACGAGTTGGAATTACCTTTTTAGGCTGTTCACCACACTCTGAGGAACAACCTCTTTTTGAGAACACCAAAGAGAGGATTGACCGAGCATTAACCACTTATTGTACATACAATTTTTTAGTGAGTGCCCCCAGAAAGAGCGACTCCCATTTGACTCGCTCTTCATAGGTGGCATACAGCATTAGGTTCACTTGACACAATCACTATATATAACCTTATCACCTTGGAGGGATCACTACCAGCTTGGACACGTCACCCAAGTGGCAGTGGATTTTTTTTATTTATTTTTTATTTTTACCATTATTATTTTTTACACTACCAGAAGCTAACCTATGGAAGGATTTAACTATACCTTTACCCATATTACCATTTAATTGGAGGGAAGCGCCATACACCCCAAGAGATCAAACTTGACATCTCACACAAGGTCCAACATTGACCTCAGCCCTAATGCCGCGTATACACGGTCGTTTTTCGGCATGAAAAAAAATGAAATTTTTTCATCATGAAAAAAAACGAAGTTTTTCCAACTTCATCATTAAAAACGATGTTGCCCACACACCATCGTTTTGGAAAAATGATGAACAAAGCGCGGTGACGTACAACACGTACGACGGAACTCTAAAGGGGAAGTTCTATTCGCCTTGGGGCTGCTTTTAGCTGATTCCTTTTTAGCAAAAGACGATTCAGGCTTTTTTGTCTGTTACAGCGTCATGAATGTGCTTACTCCATTATGAATGGTAGTTTTACTCATAACTTGCTCCTGGGCATGCGCGGGTTTAAAACGTCGTTTTTGCCCACACACGATCATTTTTTACATCACGAAAAACTACATTTTGAAAAACGACATTAAAAAATGCAGCATGCTCAAATTTATTTTTTTCGTTTTTTTGGAAGATGAAAAAAATAAACAAACAAAATAAAGAACACAGTACATCCCCATACACCCAACTTCATACCCACAGTTGATCCAGAGGAAGGCAAAAATGCAACACTAGAACGTCAGGTGGCCTATCCAAGCCCACAAATTTGTACACTGGAACTGTCCTGCTCCAAAGCATCCCGGGTACCCCCAACCAACTAATACAGGCTTCCTGTCTTGAAATGCCCAATTGTCCACCCTCGGGCCGCACATCTGCCCTCCTTGCCCCCCAAAAAACATATGAATGGCCCAGTATCCAGACCAGGCCTTGAATTCTTCCTGAAAGAAGAAAATAAACACCCACATAACAAAAAATGCTCACCCTAGAACAGATATATCTATGCCCACACATCCCCTGTAACCACCTACCCCACTAAACGGACAAGTGGGGATGGACATACGATTTGAACCACCGCGATTCCCATCTCCCTATTCGTTTTACTGCTGCCTCATCCAATCCCCATCTAACTGCCTCCGTAGCTGCCCTAATGCGAAACGAATGAGAGGAAAAATGTTGAACCCCCAAACCCAAGGCCTTCAAACATTTTTGAAAAACTGCAATGAACTGAAATCTCGACAAAGAGTTGCCATCCCTGTGCACCAAGAAGGACCCTGCCACATCTGGGCGTATTGCGAGGAACCCCTTTACCAATTCCACTGGGCACAAGGGCGAACCTGGCAGCAAGAAAACCTGCACCGTCCTGACCCTGCCCCGATTGTCTGTTTTTGATCTGCACACCAAGATGAACAACCTGTCTTCACCACAGCTGATCTCTGCCACCCCTATGCCCCCTTTTAACTTCTTAGAAGGGCTAACTAACGCACTAATCCGAAAGGCCCCAAAGAACGCTAGGGCGAACGCCGCTTTGAACAAAACCACCTCATACTGTGATAAACACGTATTAACTAGCTGGGCCAATATCCTACGAAACAGGGCACCTTGAGTCCCTGCACGGCTTAGAGCACCGATAACCCTTCATCACTTGCCGCACCCAAAAATCCTTAGTGAAGTCTGGGTAACCCTGAAATGTAAACCAAAATGCAAACCCCGCCAACGTCTTCTCCAACCCAGACACCGACACCCCAACTTCCAAATTACGCAAGACAAAGTACAGAACCAGCAACCTAAAGTTATGCCCCTCCTACCCACTTGTAACATGTTGCGACAGAGAAAACCACTTGCGCCGTACCCTGGTATATGCTGTTCACGTTGCGGCGCTCACCGACTGCCTGATCCATTCGGATACTTGTCCAAGGCAATTCCAGCAACAACATATTGCTCACTAGACCTGCCTCTTTCCAGGAATCCGGCCAGGGCCCCGCACTCCACTTACTTTGAAAAAAGGCCCCAAAACCTGTTGAGCTAACTGCATCCGTGTTAAGTTCCAAATCAAAGTTGCTAACAGGCCCTGACATCCACAGCGCCCTGCCGTTGAAGTTAGCCAGAAATGCCCAACCGAGCGGCAATGTGTTCCCATGTAGCCAACAGCACTGCGCAAACTTCAGACGAGGCCCGGCCCACGCACAGGAAATCATCCAGGTAGTTTATGATCAAATTCACACCCGTGACGTCTCGCACCACCCATTCCAGGAAGGAACTACACTGCTCAAACAAGGCACATGATATAGGCAGGCAGCAATCCACATAGAACTCCTCCTTCCAATGACAACATAGCAAACTAAAACTGTCCAGATGGACAGGGAGCAATCGGAAAGCCGACTCTATGTCGGCTTTTGCCATCCGAGCCCCCTGCCCATAACACTGAACTCAAAACACCTCCTTCTTTGTCAAAATCCCCAACAGTGAAACCACCAAATCTGGTAATGGCAAAGAAGGAAAAGGGCCCATGTGGCCCAAGGCAACCTCCTTCCACAGTTTCTTCAAAACCACATCCGCATGTTGCAAAGCTGAGCGCAGGTTACGTGACAACAGGGGCGCATCAACTAAAGTTGACGGAATCCAAAACCCCTTCAAAAACCAAGGTTCAACAACCGCACCACCCCCCTTTCCGGGTACCTATCGAGAAAGGGCTGCATCTTTTCCACCTTCACTGGCGTTGTCCCCTTTACTAAAAGACTCACTTGCGCAACCTTTTCTTTGCTTAAAACAATGGGACACGGGATGCGCACCTCCGCAACCAGAGCATTCGTGCTTATACTTGCATGACCCTCCAAACATGCAGGAACCCTCATTATATTGCCAGCACACCCCTCCCTTTCTTGTGGCCGATTGTCTGGGGTTGGATATATTGGTAAATATCAATCGACGTAGCCGCCTTTGCGTGGCTTGAAGCGGCGCACATGAATGACCGAATAGTTTTTAGCTTACGCTGACCATGAAGAAGAACTCCGCGCCAAATTTAAAAAAAACAGCGTGAGTTCCCCTTCAGGAGCATACCAGGCCCTTAGGTTTGGTATGGATTGAAAGGGGGAAACCTATGCCGAAAAAACGGCGTGGGGGTTCCCCCAAGATCCATACCAAACCCTTATCCGAGCACGCAGCCTGGCCGCACAGAAATGGGGGTGGGGACGAGCGAGCGCCCCCCCCCTCCTGAGCCGTACCAGACCGCATGCCCTCAACATGCGGGAACGTCAATTGGAAGCGGATCGTCCGGGGAAGAAGAAGCCGGTGCAAGATGCAGAGGAGAAGACCGAAGGAAGGAGAAGAAGATGGAGGAAGAAACCAGTGCAAGATGCAGACGAGAAGACCCAAGAAAGAAGCAGAGGAAGAAGAAGAAGATGGAGGAAAAAACCCGAAAGAATGCAGAAAAGAAGAAGATGGGAGAAGAAGAAGATGCAAGGAAAAAATGCATTAATAAAGGAATTGTCAAAAACCGACTATTGTCTTTTTTTAGATTTTTGACACTTTTTTTTGGTGAAATGGTAGAGGTACAATGTACCCCATTACCATTTCACACAGGGGGGGGCGGGATCTGGGGATCCCCTTTGTTAAAGGGGTCTTCCAGATTCTGATAAGCCCCCCGCCCGCAGACCCCCACAACCACCGGCCAGGGTTGTGGGGATGAGGCCCTTTTCCCCATCAACATGGGGACAAGGTGCTTTGGGGGGGACCCCAAAGCATCCTCCACATGTTGAGGGCATGTGGCCTGAAGGGCCTGGTATGGATATTTGGGGGGAACCCCACGTCATTGTTTTTTTAACGGCGGATTTCCCCTTAATATCCATACCAGACCTGCATTTACATATTAAATGCATTGCGCCCTCTGCTGCGCCGGTTCATGCACTCAATTAAGGATTTATCCGGCGTGCCAATTAAGCCATGAACCGGCGCAGCACATTGTTTTTAGTAAATCAGCCCCAGTGTGTTTTAGTGTACCTAAAATAACTGATGTTGTTTTAAAGCCAAAGGGTATTTAACTATTCATTTGATTATTCTGTTTATTTTTGAAAGCATTCGTACTTTACATTGTTTTTTCACACCTGCCTAAAACTTTTGCACAGTACTGTACATAGAAACATCTAAAAGTTAAAGTTTTATTTATTATTTATATTTATTTATATTTACTTATTTTATATTTATTTTATAACTTAGAAAACTTTGCATATTCTGAATAAACCTTATTAATACAAAAATCAAAAATCAAACCGTCAATTTTTCTGGTGAATTAATAATTGTATCATTTGTGTCTAGATCAACATTTATGCCTTATAACCTCGGGACCCTTAATTTTTTATGTTACTTTCAATCCTTTTATTAAAGGTTTAAGCTGGCCTTGGATGCTGTGATTTTCTTTTCTGCAATCATGGGCAGTCAGTGTTGATGGGGGAATCCTTCTCATGAAGCTATTGTGTTCTCCCAGCGGGAGGTCGTCCCTGGTGGGAGAACATCCAGTTATTATTGCTAGTGGCTATAGTTGATGGCAATAATCAAATGAAAAATCCGACATGCTGTTTGTAGCCAAGTTGATCGATCCCCCCAACCCTGTTCTGGCAGTAGTGGATGCTGTGCACAAGTGAAGGCATAACATGCTTTTAATGATTATACTCAACATAATTGTTATGCACGTGTGTCTTAAAGGGTTACTAAACCCTTGTTTAAAAAAAATAAACAATAAACAAGCATAAACTTACCCCACTGTGCAGTTCGTTTTGCACAGAGTGGCCCCGAACCTGGTCTTATTGGTTCCCCCAGCAGCGCTCGCGGCTCCTCCTGGCATCTGGAAACCCCCTATGAGAAAAGCTCTCCCAGGGGGTTACCATGCGGGCGTGCTCCTGAGTCCGGCATTTGCTCCCATAGACACAGAATGCTGGACTCGTTCAATTTTCCAATCAAGAGCCAAGACAACGGGCAGAGAGTGTGAGCGCGTTCCCGACGTGGGATCGAACTGGCTCAGGTGAATGACAGAAGTTTTCATGCATTAAGGTTCAGGTGAAAAAAAAAACTTTAAGGTATTTAAAAAGATAGTATCTTCTATGACGTGAGTTTCATGCTAGTAATAGACTAGTAGAGATTTTTTTTACATTGTTTAAAGTTGCTGCCCTATTTAATTTATAGCATCAAGGTGTTTGGGGTCCAGCACATGTTGATACTCTAATGCCCCGTACACACCATCACTTTATGTGATGAAAAAAAACGACACTTTCTGTGAAGTAAAAAATGACGTTTTTGAAACTTCAATTTTCAAAGACAAAGTTGCCTACACACCATCGTTTTCTCACAATGATCTTGCAAAGTGAGGTTACGTTCCACCACGTTTTACCATTGAAGCTTGCTTCATAAGTAGCTTCTGGGCATGCGTGGATGAAAAAACGTCTTAGAAAACTACGTTTTTTGCTACACACGGTCAATTTCTGTGAAGTAAAAAGTGCACTTTTGAAAAACGACACATAAAATTGAAGCATGCTTCAATTTTTTTTGGTCGTTTTTTACAAGACATAAAACGACGTTTTCCCCCACACACAGTCAATTAAAGTGACGTTTTTAAAAACGTCATTTTTTTTCATCACATAAAGTGATGGTGTGTACGCGGCATTAGTTCCACAATTTGTGTGTGATATGTGATAATACATAGAACAACAATGCTCAAAAGACAAATTGAAATTGATACCAAATTGATAATGATATAAACTTACCTATAATTTCACATATAATCGAACATATTCTGTAGGGGCCCATAATGGAGGCTTTTGTGTTGTGAAAACCTATTTTTATCTGATAAAATCCCAGATATGTAAACAGTATGGCCCGGATTGTAAATGTGCGCATAGAACTAGATACGCCTGAAAATAGGCTTCCTCCGACCGACGTAAGTTTCCTACGCCGTCGTATATTGGGTGCATATTTACGCTGGCCGCAAGGAGCGGTTCCATTGATTTACGCATCGAATATGCAAATGACTGAGATACGCCGATTCACGAACGTACTTGCGGCTGTCGCAGTAATATACGCTGTTTACGTAAGGCGTACATCCGGCGTAAAGTTATTCCACCTATAGGAGGCGCATCCCATGCAAAGGTATGGACGACGGAACAGTCGTCGTATTTTACGTTGTTTACGTAGTAGTACGTGAATGGGGCTGGGCGTAGGTTACGTTCACGTCGTAGGCATTCAGCCGTCGTATCTCAGATCGTATCTTCGACGTGATTCTGAGCATGCGCGCGCATGCGCCGTTCGTTCGGACCATCATTTGCATGGGGTCACGGTTCATTTAAATGGATCATGCCCACCGTCCACCTACTTTGAATTAGGTGGGCTTAATTAAACTAATAATTTAAGTTACGCTGGGATACGTCGGCGTAGCGCATATGAGATGCGCTACGCCGGCAGAAAGATGCGCCGATGTATCTGAATCCGGGCCTATATAAACAAGTAGTACCTAACTCGATTTTGGCTATTCGAATTGATTCAATATTTTTTGAATCAATTCAAATTTGAATGCTTCTAAAAATTCGAAACAAAACAACTAAACGAAACCAGTTACAAAAACGAATCATCCGAACAAATGCAGTGAAACAAAATTGTTAATGTCATAAATCCATCTGAAACTAAACAAATGTTTTTTATTCTGCACATGTCTAGCCTACATTGGATTGTAAACAATAAATATTATTTGTATTGCTATTAAAATGGTGATGCTATAAAATGAAAGTGTATGCTATGACCATAGATTTTATTTATTATTGGGTATTTAAAAAAAACTCTTGTAAAATATAAGGATATCAGGAATCCGTGCGATGTGTGAGCGTGCAAAAAAGGAATAAATAAATGTATACAGTAAAGACTCGATCTTGCCATAAATAAATGTATATGTGATTAAAAAATGGGGGATGTGTCTAAACATTCTAATACATTTTATTGCTCATTTACTTAAAAATAAACTATTTATAAATATATTTCCCTCCTTAATATTTTATGTTATGGTATGTTGCAGCTGAAATGTAATTTAAAGATGCCGATTCTTCTCAGGGCACTGTGAAATGAAATCTATTGCAATTTGTTTTCAAGCTCCGAGGCTAGAGGTATGTGAAAGTAGAACATAAGACAAGATCATCCACTATTAATATTCTGCTCCCAGACGTGAGGAGGAGTTTTCATGTTTGGTTTCTATAATGAGAAGAGAGTGGGAGAAAGGAATATCCACTGACTCGGAAATGACTTTCTCTAATTTCCTAATTACTGGTGTTTACTGTTGATGTACTAAGGGGAGACCAATGTTTTAGTTTAGACTCCTGCACCCTTATATATCCAAGCCCATTACTTTAGATCATCCTCTCTCTACTCTCTCTAGAATATTAAGTGTGTGTGTGTGTGTGTATATATATATGTGTGTATGTGTGTGTATATATATATATATATATATATATATAAAAAAACTCACCGGCCACTTTATAAAGTACACCTGGCTAGTATGGGGTGGACCCCCTTTCGTCTTCAGAACTGCCATAGATTCAACAAGGTGTTGGAGGCACGTCTCAGAGATTTTGGTCCACATTGATATGCTGGGCTGATCCTGGGGGGGTGCACGGCGTGCACCGCACCCAGGCACTGCCAGCTGAGGCAGAAGGGGAGGCACCATCCCAGGGGACAGCCCATACTGCTGTCTCAGGGCTGCTTTGGCTGCTCTACAGGGCTACTTTCTAGGTTTGGCCCAAGCAATTCAAAAAGGGGTGGGCTCCAGGCAGGGGGAAAAGAAAGAGGACTGGGCGCCGCGATCTGCAGGCTGTAGCAATTTAAAAAAAAACTTTCCCCAGCCAAACGGACTCTTTCTTCACTTTCGGGCACGCAGTAATCTCCTGTGCAACAAGTAAATGACAGTCCCGGCCTCTTCTATATCAATCCACCAGGCAGGCGGGGACTGTCATGAACTTGTTGCCAGGGCTTTTTTTCTGTGTGCCAGCTCTGTGCTTGCTGCTCACTGCTGTCACTTGTAAACACAGGAGCTTGGTTCCTGTGTCTCCAAGCCAAGTGACAGCACTTCTCTTTCAGAGGCACACACAGAAGCCTTCCTATCCCATAACAATAGAGGAGGGGGCAGGCAGTGGTGCAAGCTGGGTAGGTACCTAAATCCAGTAGGTGCAAAAATGGCCAGCGTTTCTTTCGACTGCCTCGTGTTTCAAAGTGCAGTCTGCATACGACCATCTGCGGCAGGTAGGAGCAAGAGAGGTGGAGTGTTCTGACATCATCCTGCTCAAGTTCCGCCCACCAACAGGCGGCAGGCAGGAACAGGCTGAGCACACTGCAGGCACCATGATCTCTTCTCCCCTCCAGTCCGCACAGCTGCATTCTGAATGAGTGCAGTGTTTCCTCTGTTATGCCAGCAGAAAGAAAAGGCATTCTATACAGCAGAAAAATGGGGGAGCAAGATACAGCCCTTAGTACAGTAAGACTTTACAGTGTGCACTAGTGTATGTGGCTCAGCTGTTTCTTCTAGACAAAAGAACTAGCTGGGTTAAAAACTTGCAAGCTAGAAGGGAATGGTTTCTACAGGGGGTGGACTGGGAGATTCACATGGGGCAATTACATCTGTGCCCCATGCAGGGCCCCGTGCCCCAGCCAGGCCCCAGGACCAGCAGCCAACACGTGGATGTACAGGTGTTCCATGTATCCCATTGCTGGCAGTCTCATTGTTATCTATTGGGACAGAGTGACTGTACAGACATAGCCGCTGCTCCCAATGTGACATTGGTGTGGGTGTATAGCCTTGAAGTATCCAGAGTCAGTTCAGGGATTTGCACCCATACCCACATGGATATCATATTGGGACACAGCAGCTGTGTCCATGCAGACATCAAGGGGATTGTATTTACTGGAGGTGGAGGGGAGATTGGGGCTACTGGGTAATTTTTGGTTGTATTATGTACAGTGGCCCATGTCTGCATCACTTACTACTGATGCCTGCATTCTCTGTGCATTATGCACTTCTGACCCCTGCATTCTATGTGTTGTCCTTTACTCTCTGAGTTACTTTAAGACACTCCAACTTATCCATTTGGCCACACAAACCATTTTATGTAGCACGCTTACAGTTGTGGTTGAGTTCCTGAACCTATTTTCTGCTTGTAGCACAGGAGAATACTGCACAGCGGCACCTGAAAGTGAAAAAAGAGTCCACTTGGTTGGGGAAAATATTTATTTTTAAATTGCTACAGCCTGTAGATCGTGGTGCCCAGTCTTCTCTCTGCCTCTGCCTGGTGCCAACCCCCCTTTCTGCTGGGGGATATATTTGCTGCACTACTTGAACTGTCTCCAAGCCTTTTGGCCTGCCTTTTGATGTACACCACCACTGTGACACTTTCACACTGATGTTTGCTGGATAACCATACAAGTGGTGGGCTCAGTGCATCAGAAAAAGGGCCCAGGAGTATAAGCCAGACCCCCAGACCAGCAGCCAGAGCCCATGCCCCAGTAGCCAGACCCCAGGACAAGTAGCCAGGGTCATGCAGCCAGACCCCAGGACCAGCAACAAGACCCCAGGACCAGCAGCCAGATTCCAGGACCAGCAGCCAGAGCCAAGCAGCCAGACCCCAGCAGCAAGGGCCCAGGACCAGTAGCCAGGCCCCAGTAGCCAGACCCCGAACCAGCAGCCAGGCCCCAGGACCAGCAGCCAGGCCCCAGGACCAGCAGCCAGGCCCCAGGACTAGTGGCCAGACCCCTGGACCAACAGCCAGACTCCAGGACCAGCAGCCAGGCTCCAGCAGCCAGATCCCAGAAACCTGGACCCAGCCTTAAAAGCCAGGCCTCAGGATCAGCAGCCAGGAATCGGGAGTTATTTAAGGTAAGTAAAGACTTCTAGGTCTAGGCCTGGGCCTGGGCATCAAAGTACTATTAATATAATATTGTTTATTTTTACTATTGTTCAGTGACACTCTAATATAGTTTATCATGGGGCCTGGAGGAGACTCTTTCTATCAGAGACTCTAGAATGGTCACAGAAAGGGCCTCTGTTAGATAGACCTACCTCCAGGTCCCATTACACCCCATTGTAGTCTCTATTGGGGCCTGGTGGGGGCTCTTTCTAATGGACTTTCCATCAGAGAGACCCCCCTCCAGGTCCCATTAGACAAACACCAACAAGTCTTTTAAATCCCACTTCTTCGCCATTCTGATGTTCAGTTTGAACCTCAGCAAGTCGTTTTCACCACGGCTTGATGTGTAAATGCATTGAGCTGCTGCCATTTGTGTTACAAAGTAATTAAACAGGTGTACTGTACCTAATAAAGTGTCCGGAGAGTGTGTGTGTATGTATGTGTATATATGTGTGTATATATATATATATATACACACTGCTCAAAAAAATTAAAGGAACACTTTTGAATCAGAACTCTTGGGATATTGATCTGGTCAGTTAAGTAGTAAAGGGGGAGGGGTGTATACAGAGGGGGTTGTTAATTTCAATTAACAGCAAAGCAGCTGAAACTGATTAACAACAGGTACACTAGATGGGCAACAATGAGACGACTAGGAATGTTTTTTCAGGTGGAGGTGTCTGACATTTTTTTTTCCTACTCACCTTTTCTGACTGTTTTTCACTAGTTTTGCATTTGGCTAGGGTTAGTGTCACTACTGGTAGAACAAGGCGATACTTGGACCCTATAAAGTTTGCAGAGGCATTCCAACTCCTCCAGGATGGCACATCAATACGTGTCATTTGCCGTGTCTCCCAGCACAGTCTCAAGAGCATGGAGGAGATTCCAGGAGACAGGCAGTGACTCTATGAGAGCCATAGAAGGTCCTTAACCCATCAGCAGGACCGGTACGTGCTTTTTTGTGCAAGGAGGAACAGGATGAGCACTGCCAGAGCCCTACAAAATGACCTCCAGCAGGCCACTGGTGTTAATGTCTCTGACCAAACAATCAGAAACAGACTTCATGGGGGTGGCCTGAGAGCCTGACGTCCTCTAGTGTGCTCTGTGCTCACTGCCAGGCACTGTGGAGCTCGATTGGCATTTTCCATTGAACACCGGAATTGGCAGGTCCGCCACTGGTGCCCCATGCTTTTCACAGATGAGAGCAGGTTCACCCTAAGCATATGTGACAGATGTGAAAGGGTCTGGATAAGCCACAGGAAAACTTTATGCTGCCTGTAACATCGTTCAGCATGACCGGTTTGGTGATGGGTCAGTGATGGTCTGGGGAGGCATATCCATGGAGGGATGCAGAGACCTCTACAGGCTACACAATGGCACCCTGATACCATTAGGTATCAGGATGAAATCCTTGGCCCATTGTCAGACCCTACGTTGGTGCAGTGGGTCCTGGGTTCCTCCTGGTGCACGACAATGCCCGGCCTCATGTGGCGAAAGCATGCAGCCAGGTTCTGGAGGATGAAGAAATCCTATATCCCAGCACATCATCTGTCGTCTCATTAGGAGCATGCCCTGATGTTGTCAGGCATGCATACAAACTAATGAGGACATTTTGAGTTGTTGCAATGAAATTTCAGCAAAATGGACTAGCTTGCTGCATAATTTTTTCACTTTGCTTTTTGGGGTGTCTTTGAATTTAGCCCTCTGTAGGTGGATAATTTTCATTTCCATCAAATGATGTGCCATCCTTTCATTCCTAACACATTACCCAGTCCATATCAGTATAGTATAGCGTTCCTTTAATTTTTTTGAGCAGTGTGTGTATATATATATATATAAGAAGGCCAGTATGGTGGCCTGAGTTTATGGGAGGAGCCCGGAGGGTATTTAAGCAGCCCACTCACACATGCTCTTTGTCGGTTCAGTGTGCGGTACTACACGTCACTGGGCCGACTCTTCCCAGCTCACCTCATGTCCGTGAGTCTGCGCATTCAATCGCATTCGACACCCTCCCGCCCTTCCCTTTTTCAGGGCACTTCTCAGCATAACCTTCTTCAATAAACTACCCATTACTTACCTTGGGTATGCCCCCTTTTCTTGGCATACTGACCAGACCACCAAGGCACACTTCAGGTCTATTTATGTTGTAAGTCTTGTCGCGTGTTTATGTGATCCACATCTCTCTCTCAGAGGGTAACGACCATAAATATATACAGTTGAATTTATGATTTCTTGGCCATTTTTCAGAGAATATGAATAACACAAAAACTTTTCTTTCACTTATGGTTAGTGTTTGGCTGAAGTCATTATTATCAATCAACTGTGTTTACCCTTTTTAAATCATAGTGGCAACAGTAACAACCCAAATGACCCTGATCAAAAGCTTACATACCCCAGTTCTTAAAGAGGAAGTAAACTCTTGTAAACACCCCTCCCCCCCAAAAAAATCCTGCAAGACAAAGGCATAATGAGTTAGTATGCATAGCATACTAGCTCATTATGAATTACTTACCTTAGATCGAAGCCCCCAAAGCCGTCCTTGTCTTCCCCTCCAGCCGCAGATATCTCTCCCAGGGTTACTTCTGGGTTTCGCGGCTCCGGCGCTGTGATTGGCCAGAGCCGCGATGACGTTACACCCACGCATGCGCACGGGAGACGCCGGTAACGGCACACAAACTGATGCAGCGGCACATGGAGGCCATTGCATCAGTTTGCTCTAGTGCGCATGTGCCGATGTCATTGGCACATGCAGGGGACAGGGGATATCTCCTAAACTGTGCAGGTTTAGGAGATATACTGGTTAGCTACAGGTAAGCCTTAATATAGGCTTAACTGTAGCATAAAGTTTAAAAATAGGGTTTACAACCACTTTAACACCATGTATTGCCTCCTTTAACATCAATGACAGCTTGAAGTCTTTTGTGGTATTTGTGGATGAGACTTTTTATCTTCTCAAATGGTAAAGCTGCCTATTCCTCTTGGCAAAGAGCCTTCAGTTCCTGTAAATTCTTGGGCTGTCTTGCATGAACTGCACGTTTTGAGATATCCCCAGAGGTGCTCAATGATACTGAAATCAGAAGACTGAGATGGCCACTCCAGAACCTTCACTTTATTCTACTGTAGCCAATGACAGGTCGACTTGGCCTTGTGTTTTGGATCATTGTCATGTTGGCATGTCCAAGTACGTCCCATGCGCAGCTTCCTGGCTGATGAATGCAAATGTTCCTCCAGTATTTTTTGATAACATACTGCATTCATCTTGCCAACAGCTTTGACCAAATTTCCTGTGCCTTTTGTAGCTCACACATCCCCAAAACATTGTTGATTCCTCTCCAAATGAAGCATTTATGATTGTGGCCAAAAAGCTTAGTTTTGGTCTCATCACTCCAAATGACTTTGTGCCAGAAGGTTTGAGGCTTGTCTCTGTGCTGTTTGAGGTATTGTAAGTGGGATACTTTGTGGCATTTGCGTAGTAATGGATTTCTTCTGGCGACTCGACCATGCAGCCCATCTTTCTTCAAGTGCCTCCTTATTGTGCATCTTGAAACAGCCACAACACATGTTTTCAGAGTCCTGTATTTCACCTTAAGTTGTTTGTGGGTTTTCCTTTGCATCCCAAGTAATTTTCCTGGCAGTTGTGGCTGAAATTTTAGTTGGTCTACCTGACCGTGGTTTGAACCCCTAATTTTCCAGTTCTTGATTAGAGTTTGAACACTGCTGATTGGCATTCTCAATTCCTTGGATATCTTTTTATATCCCTTTCCTGTTTTATACAGTTCAACTTTTTCCCGCAGATCTTTTGACAATTGTTTTGCTTTCCCCATGACTCAGAATACAGAAACATCAGTGCAGCACTGGATAAAAGATGCAAGGGTCTGTCAGGAGTCCAGAAACGCATTGACCACACACACTATTTACAAGCAAACAGATCACAGGTGAGGATGGTTACCTTTAAAATCTATTCAAACCCCTTTATGTCAACTTGTGTGCATGTTATCAGACCAAAATCACCAGAATATGTAAAATTTTGATTGGGGTCATTTGGGTAGTTTCTGTTTAGGATTAGGATTTAAGAAGAGTAAACATAGTTGATTGATAATAAATGGCTTCTGCCAAACACTAACCATGAGTGAAAGAAATGTTCTTGTGTTATCATTTATATTCTTCGAAAAATGGCCAAGAAATCATAAATTCTGCCAGGGTATGTAAACTTATGAGCACAACTGTATATACACGATATACTATGTGTATATATATATATATATATATATATATATATATATATATATATATATATATATATATATATATATATATATATATATATATATACAGTCCTGATCAAAAGTTTAAGACCACTTGAAAAATGGCAAAAAATCATATTTTACATTGTTGGATCTTAACAAGGTTCCAAGTAGAGCTTCAACATGCAACAAGAAGAAATGAGAGTGAGACAAAACATTTTTTGAGCATTCAATTTAATGAAAACTACGAATAAACTAAAACAGGCTGTTTCTCAGCTGATCAAAAGTTTAGGACCACACCTCCAAAAAAAAACTAAACCCCCCCAAAACAGAAATCCAACTTCCAAACATGAACTCAGTAATGAGTAGCTCCGCCATTATTGTTGATCACTTCAAAAATTGGTTTCGGCATGCTTGATGCAAGTGTTTCCATGAGGTGAGTGGGAACATTTCTCCAAGTGGTGAAGACAGCCACACGAAGGCCATCTACTGTCTGGAACTGTTGTCCATTTTTGTAAACTTCCCTTCCCATCCATCCCCAAAGGTTCTCAATTGGATTTAGATCAGGGGAACATGCAGGATGGGCCAAAAAAGTGATGTTTTTCTCCTGGAAGAAGTCCCTTGTCCTGCGGACATTGTGTACTGTAGCATTGTCCTGTTGAAAAACCCAGTCGTTACCACAGGAATGCTCTCTGCAACATCTGGACATAGCCAGCAGGCGTTTGACACCCCTGCACTTCCTAAAGCTCCATTGTTCCACTGAAGGAAAAAGCACCCCAGACCATTATGGCGCCCCCTCCACTGTGGCACGTAGAAAACATCTCAGGTGGGATCTGCTTGTCATGCCAGTAACGTTGGAAACCATCAAGGTTACATTTTTTCTCATCAGAGAATAAAACTTTCCTCCACCTTTGAATGTCCCATGTCTGGTGCTCTCTTGCAAAGTCTAAACGAGCAGTTCTGTGACGTTCAAGGAGACAAGGTTTTTGAAGACTTTTTTTGTTTTTGAAGCCCTTCAGTCTCAGATGCCGTCTGATGGTTATGGGGCTGCAGTCAGCACCAATAAGGGCCTTAATTTGGGTCGAGGATCGTCCAGTGTCTTGACGGACAGCCAATTGGATCCACCGGCTCAGTGCTGGTGAAATTTTTTTGGGTCTTCCACTTGAATTTTTTGTTCTATAACCCTCAGGATCATTTAAGAAATTCCAAATGACTGTCTTACTGCGTCCCACCTCAGCAGCGATGGCGTGAGAGACCCTGCTTATGCAGTTCAGCAACCCGACCACGTTCAAAAAGGGAGTTTTTTTGCCTTTGGCATCACAACGTGTGACTACCTGACAGAGAATGACAATGAATCCACATCTTTGCACAGATTTGGCCTTTTAAAGGCATGTGGTCCTAAACTTTTGATCAGCTGAAAAACAGCCTGTTTCAGTTTAATCGTTATTTTCAATTATTTAAATGCTCAAAAAATGTTTTGTCTCGCTCTCATTTCTTCTTGTTGCATGTTGAAGCTCTACTTGGAACCTTGTTAAGATCCAACAATGTAAAATATGATTTTTTGCCATTTTTCAAGTGGTCTTAAACTTTTGATCAGGACTGTATATATATATATATATATATAATCTCCCTGTAACTTGATGTTTATTTGTCTAAGCTTTTATGGAACATTTGCAAATCAGTTGAGCTCAAATTGCCTATAGGCTGGTTACAGAGTTCACAAATGTTCACAGTTTTAATCAGCAGGTGCGCCATGTGCTAGCTGGCAGATTTTCTGGATTGAAAAGTATTTGTCAGAGGTGAATGCAATATGGCTAAAAGAAAATAATTTGTTATTGATCTTGGGGAACAGGTATATATTATAAGCACATGGAAAGTGCTTTTAAGTCAAATAAATAATACAGTATCTCAGAAAAGTGAGTACACCCCTCACATTTTTGTACATATTTTAAATCTTTACATGTGAAAACACTGAAGAAATTACACATTGCTACAATGTAAAGTAGTGAGTGTACAGCTTGTATAACAGTGTAAATCTGCTGTCCCCATAAAATAATTCAACACACAGCCATTAGTGTCTAAACCGCTGGCAACAAAAGTGAGTACACCCCTAAGTGAAAATGTCAAAATTGGGCCCAAAGTGTCAATATTTTGTATGGCCAACATTATTTTCCAGCATTACCTCAACCCTCTTGGGCATGGAGTTTACTATAGCTTCACAGGTTGCCACTGAAGTCCTCTTCCACTCCTCCAGGATGACATCATGGAGCTGATGGATGTTAGAGATCTTGCGTTCCTCCACCTTCCGTTTGAGGATGGCCCACAGATGCTCAATAGGGTTTAGGTCTGGAGACATGCTTGGCCAGTCCATCACCTTTACCCTCAGCTTTTTCAGCAAGACCGTGGTCATCTTAGGTGTGTTTTGGGGTCGTTATCATGTTGGAATATTGCCCTGCGGCCCAGTGTCTGAAGGGAGGGGATCATGCTAGGCTTTATAGTTCCCTAAATGAGCTGTAGCTGCCCAGCTGGCAGCACTCATGCAGCCCCAGACCATGACACTCCCACCACCATGCTTGATTGTAGGCAAGAGATACTTGTCTTTGTACTCCTCACCTGGTTGCCGCCACACACACTTGACACCTTTCTGAACCAAATAAGTCTATCTTGGTCTCATCAGACCACAGGACATGGTTCCAGTAATCTATGTCCTTAGTCTGCTTGTCTTGAGCAAACTGTTTGCAGGCTTTATTGTGCATCATCTTTAGAAGAGGCTTCCTTCTGAGTTGACAGTCATGCAGACCAATTTGATGCAGTGTTCGGAGTATGGTTTGAGCACGAGAAAACGATCTGCAAAGCACGGAGACTGAAAAGCACGAATCGGTTCTAACCAAACATTTTCTAACACGCGGTAACACAGAATCAGCAAAACCAGCCCCAAGGGTGGCGCCATTGGATTTGAACTTCCCCTTTATAGTGGCGTTGTACGTGGTTTACGTGACCGCGTTCTGACACGATCGTTTTTTTTTAACCGATGGTGTGTAGGCACGACTGACCATCAGTCAGCTTCATCGTATAACTGATGGAAAAATCCATCAGACCGCTTTCATCGGATTGATCGATCATGTGTGCAGGGCATAAACCTCAGGCACCCATTTAGCTGTTTTATATGCCAAAAGGATTTGTATTTCTGCCCATTCCGTCGTGAGGTTTATACAGTGCTGGTACTCAGCACAGCCCTGACTTGCAGGGAGAAACTGATCTTTCACTTACAAGTCTCTTCCTTACCCTCATCCTGTAACTGGACAGTGAAAAGAGAAGCAGAACATTGGTGAGCTTATCTCTTTGTTCTCTCCTTCCATCAGCGTGGTCCTTGCACTGAAAACAATTGTCTCCTTGTGTTGCTCCCTCCTCTACTTCTCTGCTGCACAGCGACTGTAAGAAGCTGATACAACGTCAATTTGAGCTATTTACACTGTTTGCATTAAATAAATCATTTAGTTTAGTTGGCTGTTTGTCCCACAGGTCCTTTTGATTCAATTTGATTCCATACCAGTGATATTTTCTTATTTTCTTTTCTTTTTTATTTTCTTAAGGTAAATTTTGCATTGATCTAAGTAAAGATGACCCTGAAACTTCTTCAGTATTTTGTAAAAATATCATGTGCATTTTAGGTTTTGTCATTGAACGAAGCACCATTTAAAATAAATCTGTGCAGGGGAACTTGGGGAACCTTCAAGGCTGGATTTCAGGTTTAACATCCTCCTTCCTCCAAGCTCCAAACATCCTATAAATTCAAATTATTATTATTATACGGGATTTATATAGTGCTAACAGTTTGTGCAGGACTTTATAAGGGGGGAATTACATTTATGATAAACGTCTGAGGCTGTCCAGTACAATGTATTGGGATCCCAGTGGGGATCCCACAGTGTCTAGATCAGTTTATTTATTTTCATACAGGTATCTATATAGCGCAAATAATTTTTATGCAGCAATTTACATAGTAAACATTCACATCATTCCCTGCCCTCAAGGCATTGCCTTACAATTTAAGGTTCCCATCTCATGCACATACTTACTCGAACCAATTAGGACACAAGCTAATTAACTTACCAGCATGTCTTTGGAGTGTGGGAGGAAACCCACACAAGCACAAGAACATGAATGCGAGAACATGCAGGCTCTATGCAGATATTGTCCTGACCGAAATTTGAACCAGTGATCAAAGATAGAAGTGCTAACCACCAAGCCATTGTGCTGCCCAATCAATTTTATATAAGGTGTATGTATGAATATTCTAATATATTAGTAGAGTTAAACTGTCTACATCATCCTTAATCTGGTACGTCTTATTAAAATGCATTTCCTCTGTTTTCATCATCCTACATAACTAGTCTAAGCATAGCACTTGCTTAGAGGCTGCATTAGTACAGCAGTGAGGTCATACAGTATATTTTCAGACATCTTCACCTATAAGATATCAGTCATTAGGTATTAAATGTGAGTGAAATTGCAAGTTTGGGCAGAGCTAGGCATACATATGAAAAAATAATACTCCCAACAGTCTGACCAGAGCATTGCCACCATCCCGGGTATATGCAAAAGGAAAAATAACCTCCAGAAAATGGGATTTTAAAGGCAATGAAACAATATACAAAAATTGAAAAAATATATATAATATAATTTAATATACAAAAATTACAAAAAAATTGCAAGAACTATAGCATAGATTGCATCATACATAAACCATCAAGTGGTCAATAAAAACATACAAAGAATGACAGTACATGGATGCAATGAGTGAATGATATTGTGAACCTCGAGAACCTGATAGGCTCAAGGGTAAATGCAGATAACTGTTTCAACGCGTTTCGACTTGTGAGTTACACTGAGTGTCTTCATCAGGAAAAGATAGTATCTCTGCAAAAAAAAAAAAAAACAGCCAAATAATACATGTACTTAGTACAGACAATCAGAACACAATAAATAATCATATATTAATCATCTGTTAATCCATGTGATTGTAAACAAAAATTATTATTACATAGAAAAAACTAAATAATGTATTGTGTAATAATAATTTTTGTTTACACTCACATGGATTAACAGATGATTAATATATGATTATTTATCGTGTTCTGATTGTCTGTACTAAGTACATGTATTATTTGGCTGTTTGTTTTTTTTTGCAGAAATACTGGGCCAGATTCTCGTAGATCGGCGCATATTTAGTCAGGCGTAGCGCATCTGGGATGCGCTACGCCGATACAACTTGTAGAGAGAAGTCCCATATTCCCGGACCACATGTGTCCTACGATGCGCTAGCGCAACTTAAATGTGTCGGCGTAAGCCGGCGCAAGTGAAGGTATGAGGGAAGTGGGCTTGATCCATTCTAATGAAGCGTGACCCCATGCAAATGAAGTCCGGACCGAACGGAGCATGCACCGGACGTGCCCCGCCCCTCTGTGCATGCGCAAAGCAACATTAGGTGTAACTCACCCTGAGATGGGCCGGCCCAGTGCATAAGAGCGTCACCACATGCGCCCGTCGAGCGCAAAGTTACTCCATTTTTTGGGTTGGTGGTGTCTGTGCTATTAACATTGCTGCTTTGCTATGCCTGGTCCCAGGAAGGAGAGACGGAAGAAAAACTTCTCCCCAGAGGAGAGGGCAATCATTGTATCTGCCATGGAGAGGTATGATTCTCACCTCCATGGTGCAAATAGTGGCAGCACCAGTAAATCCAAGAAGGATGAGATCCTCATGAGGATAGCTGCCCAAGTGAATGCCATAGGTCATGAGGTCAGGACCCCCCAGGACATCCAAAAAAATGAATGACCTGCGGGGTTTGGTGAGAGGCAAGCTTGCCAAGATTAATAAGCATTCCAGGGGCACTGGAGGGGGACCACCCTGTACGATCCGGCTGACTGAGGAGGAGCAAGTCATTTCCCGCTGCCTTCAGAGGGAGCAGGTGGAGGGAGTGGAGGGCTACGACACAGGTGAGCCGGCCATGAGGACAGGTAAGTGTGTTTTAACTCCTATCTGGTGTGTAGCATGTGAGGGGGGCAAGGGAACATGTGACAAGTGTGTGGGTCCACCAACATGTGAATGTTTTGTGTCATCCACTGGTGTGCAGGAGGGAGCGGGGCCATCCGATGCTGCCAGTGGCCGTCCTATAGCATCCCCCGAGCATCCTGTTTCTCTGGCTGACCCCCTGGGAAGCCAACAGGCCTTGGTGGAGGGGAGTGGGCAGTCCTCAGTGCAGAAGGTGGTTGAGGAGGAGGTGGTCCATACAAAACAAGAGGTGTTCCTCTTGTGTTGGCAGGACCATCACTAACAACCAGCTGCAACATCTCCAGCCCCTCAGGGTCCTCCCACAACCTCTCCAGTCCCTCCTGTCCCATCCCCCTCAGATCTAGCCCCTCAAGATCCTCCCCCTATGCAATGGCCCCAGCCACTCCTGTTCCCAGGAAGGTGACCTGTAAGACAAGGGGTGCGCCCGAAATTCTGCAACAAAATCTGGCCAGGCAGCAGGACCAGCAAAGCCGCCATATGGGGGAACTAGTGGTGGAGTTGAGGCACCTATCTGACAGCCTGGCCTCCTCGGGTGCAGTACCAGATGTCATCCATGATGTGGCTGTAAACAGCGCAGCAACGGTCACCTGCCTCGGGGAGCTGCAGACGACCACGGCTGAACTTGTGGGGGAGGTCAAGTGCCTTAGAGTGGCTGTACAGGCCCAGACAGCTTCCCTGGAGGCCCAGACAGCTTCCCTGGAGGCTGTGCTCAGCCGCTGTCAGGGCTCCATTCCCGGCTCCATTGAGCTCCCGCGCATGCGCGGTACGGCAGCGCGCCGTGTGCGTGGAAGCGCGCACGTGCAGGTATACGGCAATCCTGGGGCCAATCAGAGGCCGGACACTCCTATTTAAACCAGCAGCCTTCCCTGAACAGGTTGCTGGTTTGTCTTCAGCTCCTATGTGTTTACCTGTTGCCGTACCTGCCTGTTTTGACCCGGAATTCCTGACGACTCTCCTCTCACCTGGAACCTCTGACCCTTTGGCTAATGTTACCTGGATTGCTGTTGTCTCCTGCCCCTTGACCTTGGCTTGCTCTCATGGACTCCCTCTGAACTCTCCTGCCCTTGACCCTCGGCCTGTGACTCGGATTTGCCTTAATATTCCGGTGGACCCTACCAGACTTACCTACCAGTTCCTGCCTGACCAACGCTTGTCTCCAGTCTTCTGCACCTGCCCTGCTTCTGTCAGCTGCACCAAGTCTGCCTGCCAGCTCCCGGCACCGGTGCCTCCTTGTGCCGTCCCTCCTCTGTCCCAACTCCAGGGAGTGGTCTGCACAGGGTCGCAAAGGTGAGCCGCCCTCAGCATCTCGGTCTCGGTGAGTACAGGCTCTGACAGCCGCATAGCGGTGGCATTGGAGGGCAGACAGGCAGCCAGGGAGGGACCTGGGGATGCTCCTCCACCTGATGCCCCACCCACCCCCAACTGAGGCTCCCCCCAGGAAAGTGAGGGCCAGGAGCCTGGGCACCAGGCGTAGCCCATGCCGGGGCAAGTGATCTTTTTTTGGAGTGATTTTTGCTCTGGTTCCCTCCTTTCTCCCTGTTTTTTTTATATTACCTAAGAATTACCACTCCACATGCCTGTCCTATCCTGTGAGTTTCTCATGTAACATAAAAACATGCAGATATTGCCATATGAATCTATGTACATATGCATTGTACGCACAATCGGAATTTCCGATGAAAAAAGTCAGACGGAGTTTTTTCATCGAATATTCCGACAGACTTAGGAAGAGAACATGTTTTTTTCCGAAGAAAACAATTTCTATCGCAAATTCCGATCGTCTGTGTGGAACTCTGACGGAGAAAAAAACACGCATGCTCAGAATCAAGTGGACGCATGCTTGGAAGCATTGAACTTAATTTTGCCCGGCTCATCGTGTTGTATGTCACCGTGTTTTGGACGGTCGGAATTTGGTGTGACAGCGTGTATGCAAGACAGCTTGAATGTAATTCCGATCGTGTGTACGGGGCATTAGTCTTTCATTTCAACAAATACGGGTGAACGTTTTGATATCAAACAATATATGAACTGTTAAATCGGATATGTGTACCTAATACATTGTGTTGCTTGCAATTTGCAGTATGTGGCATGCACTACACGTGTCCTACGTACTAGAATAGGTGAACACTACTGTGACACTGTCAACACTAATGCTAGGCAGATCTATAATGTTTTGCGCCATTTTAGGGAATGTCATGCTGGCGATTTGCCCTCTTTCAGGTTTACCGGCCTTGAAAGATTGGCTTCCATGCCCAGGGGTAGTGTGCTGCCCCAATAGGGGCATAGAATATGAGATGCATAGCCTCAGTTAATATTAGCATTGTTATATAGATTAGAGTCTATATAGTGTGGTTTGCCTACTATTTTCTCATAGCTAAATCTATGTGTTATCCTATGCTGCCATCTAGTGGCCTTTGTTGCAATGCACATGTTTATGTGATTCTTTGAGTTACCACATATTTTCACTGTATGTATGCCCCTCCCTGCTTCCTGTGTGGAGTACTTCCTGTGTCATCTCTTCAGCCAGCAAGCCACATGTAGAAGGACACTCATGTACTCTGCCCAAGGTAGGAAAGGCATCATCTTTTGACCGCACAATACTATCACCATTCATCTGCTGTTCCTGTTATCTGCTGTAACCCCTGAAGTTTAAAGAATAAACACCTCTTTTGAATGAATCGGTATTGACGAGTTCAGCTGTCTGACAAGGATTGTCCGCAGTGAGTATATCTGCTTATACAGGCCAGGCATAGAGGTCTCAGCAAGGGATATATCGCTATCACAACAATCGGAGTCAGAACAGTCAAAAGATGCATAGAATTCTTACAGCATGCTGGGTATATGTGTGTGCCTAATCTGCAATCAAGCTCAGTGCCAGCCGCCATCTTGTGAAAGCACATGGTCGCACAAGCTTAATGCGCTTCATGTGAATGTTGAAAGCGGTTTCTCTAATTGAACTGTGTTACCCCACCTGTCTAAGCTGCTGTTCGTCTTCTTAAAGAGACAGTACCATTTTTTACAAAACCGTGAGAAATGTCTAGACAAGGCTCTGAACACTCTTTTACGGCTGAACCAACGCAGATTCATCATGCCTCTGAACCCGCAGACGTACAGGGAGCAGTCTCTGCAGATATTGCTGAACAGAGTGTAAGACCCAAGCGTACAATAAAACCAATACAGAAACTCAGAGAAAACTATGAATACACTAGAGATAAGTTCTCCAGCAAGCTATCGGACTTCTGGGACAGAACTTCACACTGCATGTCAGTTTTGCCACACTTTAATGATCAACCGGCTGAACTAGGAGATTCTATAATTCGCCTGTCTGCTGCGTATGAACATTACCAACGGCTGTCTGCAAAATACACTGCTTTCTTGCAAGACTGTAATATAGAGGACTCTTCAGCAGAACTGACCAAGACTGATGCACTGAACCAACAAAGGGATCTCTTAGTGAAAAATGCTCAGTGTAAGGCAGAACTCCGCATTGCTCAACTGCAAGAGACCAGATCTCACAGATCAACATCAACCAAGCACACTGCACGTTCTTCTAGATCCTCTCGCTCCAGAAGTTCAACATTAAGCGACAAGCTAATAGAGGCCCGCGCTGATGCTGAATCCAAAAAAGCGCAAAGCTCCCTTGCTAAGAAAGAAGCAGAGATGAAGGCCCAAAGCAAAGCTCTTGAAGCAGAGATGGAAGCCCAAAGCAAAGCTCTTGAAGCCCAAAGCAAAGCTCGCCAAGCAGAGATGGAAGCCCAGAGCAAAACTCGCCAAGCAGAAATGGAATCCCAAATAAAGATTCTGCAAATAGAGAAAGAGGAAGCAGGTGCGCTAGCAAGGCTGAAAGTCCTTGAACAAGCAATGGGTCAAAGTACTAATTCAGACTGTCTTATCCCAGCAGAACTGGAAGATCCAATTGATCGCACCAGTGATTATGTGCTAAAGCATAATGTTTACAAAGATACAGAGTCATCTCCTGTACCTCCTACTAACAACACTGTTCTGACTCTCAACTCAGGGACCTCCCAGCTCAAAATGCCTGAGTCTCCTCAAGTCCACAACGCCAGAGCATCTACGCAGCAAACCATATCAACTCCTGCCATCAACAAGGTGACTTCCAGCGACAAGCCGCAGCTCCAGCCACAGCCAGCAGAAGCCTTAAAGACTACACCAAAGTTAAGCGCTCATGCAACATCATTTCATCCTGGTAAACCTCACCTTTCTTCACCAGAGAACTTTCACACCCAAGGGGTTCCACAGATTACTTTGGCACCAAAGAGTGAGAGATCAGACTTGAATGACTTAGCCAGCTATATGGCACGCCGTGAGCTCATTATCACCAGCCTCTCAAGGTTTGATGACTGTCCAGAGAGCTACAGGGCCTGGAGATCAACCTTCAAGGCTGCTATTGCTAATTTCAACCTTAATAGCAAGGACGAACTTGATTTGCTCATAAGGTGGCTGGGGCCAGAATCTGCAAATCGTGTTAAAAGACTGAGGACAGTACATGTTGACCACCCAGATGCAGGTCTTGTTGCCACATGGGCAAGACTTGAGCAAGCCTATGGTAGCTCAGAAGCCATAGAAAGCGCTCTATTCAAGAGACTGCAAAACTTCCCAAAAATAGGGAACAAAGACTATCGCAAGCTCCAAGATCTAAGTGACCTCCTCATGGAGTTAGAGTTGGCAAAGACAGACCCACGTCTACCTGGTCTAAGCTTCCTGGACACTGCTCATGGTGTCAATCCAGTGGTGTCTAAACTGCCATACGGCCTGCAGGAGAGATGGGCGCAGCAGGGCTCAAGGTACAAAAGAGACTATAACGTATCCTTTCCTCCATTCTCATATTTTTGCAGGTTCATCAGTGAACAAGCCTGGATGAGAAATGATCCCAGCTTCAGCTTCAGTGAACCCAACTTGCCTGCTTCATCACCATCTCCAAGGTATGACAACACAGCAGCTAAACACAGAGACTTTCATAGAGCAGTATCTGTTAAAAGGACAGACATCTCACCACCCGTATCCTCTCATGCATACCAGAGTGATTCGGGTGATAAAGATCCTAATCGTCAGTGCCCTATTCACAAGAAGCCTCACCCTCTTAAGAAATGCCGAGAGCTGAGAGCAAAGACTTTACAAGAGCGCAGGGAGATTCTCCAGAAACTTGGAGTATGCTACAGGTGCTGTGCTTCTTATAGTCATTTTGCCAAGGACTGTAAAGTTGTCATCAAGTGCACAGAATGCAGCAGCGAAAGACATGTGACAGCTATGCATCCTAGCCCACTTACAGACAGCCCACAGCAGCTACCTACCTCCACCCCTCTCTCAAATCATGGCGGGGAGCAACGAAGCCACGCTCTAGCCCAGGAGAATGTTTCTTCTTCATGCACAGAAGTCTGTGGAGAAGGTTTAGATCACAAGTGCTGTGCCAAGATATGCCTTGTTAAGGTATACCCAGAGGGTCAACCTGAAAAAGCTGCCAGGATGTATGCCATAATAGATGAACAGAGCAACAGATCCCTGGTCAAGCCTAAATTCTTTGAGATCTTTGGCATTGAGGGTCATGCCACACCGTATACTCTCAGAACCTGTTCTGGTCGCGTAGAGACTTTCGGCAGAAGGGTCGATGGGTTCATGGTGTCTCATATCGAAGGGAAAGAGGGCATACTCCTACCAACATTAGTCGAGTGTGACCAGATACCAGACGAAAGAGAAGAGATTCCTACTCCAGAGGTTGCATATCACCATCCTCACTTAAGGCACCTTGCTGATGAGATTCCCGCAATGGACATGAATGCTGAAATCTTAGTCTTGCTAGGAAGAGACATTCTTAGAGTACATAAGGTACGTGAGCAGTGTGATGGACCTGAGGATGCCCCTTATGCACAAAGACTTGATCTAGGCTGGGTAATAGTGGGCGATGTATGCTTGGATAGAATGTGTACATCATCTGAGATCCACTCCTTCAAAACTTACATGTTAGGAAATGGACGCGCATCCCACTTCAAAGAGTGCCCTCACCATTATGAAATAAAGGAGAAGCCTCTTGACATCATCCAAGTACCTGATGTCACTCCTATCCTTTGTGATGACAACCTAGGTACCACAGTGTTTTGTACCACAAGTGACGACAACAAAATAGCCTTGTCAGTTGAAGACAGAGAGTTCATCAAAATAATGGACAAAGAATTCTTCAAGGATGAGTCTAACAGCTGGGTTGCACCATTGCCTCTTCGTGCTGCAAAGGTCAAACTGCCAAACAATCGGGAACAGGCTTTATCCAGATTCAACTCACTTCAACGAACATTAAAGAACAGGCCTGAAATGAAGGACCATTTCATTACCTTTATGAAGAGGATCTTTGACAATGAGCATGCTGAGCCAGCTCCACCTCTTCAAATACAAGATGAGTGCTGGTACCTACCCTTCTTCGGAGTGTACCATCCACGTAAGCCAAAACAAATTAGGGTAGTGTTCGACTCCAGTGCCAAACATCAGGGCGTATCCCTGAACGATATTCTTCTCACTGGTCCTAACCTTACCAACAACCTTGTAGGTGTACTCATGAGGTTCAGAAGAGAGCCAGTTGCCATAACTGCGGACATTGAACAAATGTTTCATTGCTTTATTGTACGAGAAGACCATAGGAACTTCCTAAGGTTTCTGTGGCACCGTGACAACAACATGAACAATGAGATGATTGAATACCGCATGAAGGTTCATGTTTTCGGAAATAGCCCCTCACCTGCCGTCGCAACATACGGTTTACGAAGGACTGCTCTTGACGGAGAACAGGAGTATGGTGCAGATGCTCGACATTTCGTCGAGAGAGATTTCTATGTGGACGATGGACTTAAATCTTTACCTACAGCGGAAGAAGCCATAGACCTGCTCCAAAGGACACAAGTTATGCTTTCTGAGGCTAACCTCAGACTACACAAGATTGCCTCAAACAGTGTTGCTGTTATGAAAGCCTTTCAACCTGGCGATCATGCCACAGGGTTTAAAGACTTAAATCTGGGGATGGACATGCCACCTGTGCAGAGAAGTCTGGGCCTACGGTGGGACTTATTAAAGGACAGCTTCGGCTTTCAAGTCAGCTCTGCAGACAAACCATTTACCAGGCGTGGAGTTCTGTCAGTGGTGAACAGCCTATACGATCCAATGGGATTTGTGGCTCCCATCACCATACAAGGTAAATCCATACTTAGACAGCTCTCAGAGACTATCAAAGATTGGGATGCCCCACTACCAATAGACAAACTTTCAAGGTGGGAGTCCTGGAAACAGTCGTTACATGCCTTAGATGGAATCCTTATACCACGCTGCTACACTCCGACTTCCCTTGCCACCAGTCGGAGGAAAGAGCTGCACATCTTCTCAGATGCATCTACTGAGGCCATAGCGGCTGTTGCCTACCTCAAGGTAAGGGATTCAGCTAATCTAACCCATGTAGGGTTTCTGTTTGGGAAGGCTAAGTTAGCACCCAAGCCTGAACACACAATTCCTAGGCTTGAACTTTGTGGGACTGTGCTAGCTGTAGAGATTGCAGATTTCATACTGCGTGAGCTAGACATTCAGATAGATGACATCAAATTCTACACAGACAGCAAGGTTGTTCTGGGCTACATATACAACCAGACTAAACGTTTCTATGTCTATGTCAGCAACCGTGTAGAAAGAATAAGAAAATCATCTAAACCTGAACAATGGCATTATGTTCCATCTGAAATTAATCCTGCAGATCATGGCACCAGGCCAGTGTCTGCGAGTGCCTTCGTAAATTCTTCTTGGTTAACAGGTCCTGAATTCTTGTTGGCTGATCCAGAAGAAACTACGGCTGACGTCTTCAGTCTTCTAGAACCCGACAAAGATCCAGAGGTTCGTCCTGAAGTTAAAACCCTTGTCACCAGAACTGAACAAAGATGTGCCTTGGGCTGTCAACGCTTTGAACGTTTCTCCAAGTGGACAAGGCTGGTACGCACCACCGCAAGGTTAGTTCATATTGCACACTGCTTTCACACGAAGCTCACAGATGCTCACTGTCAAGGTTGGCACATGTGCCAAAAGCTTCTTTCTGCAAAAGACATTGCTGAAGCTGAACTGATCATAATACGCAGTGTACAACAGGATGTCTTTGGCTCAGAAATCAGACGTATCCGTGACAAGGGGGACATTCCAAAAAACAGTCCAATTGCTAACCTGAACCCATTCATTGACAATGATGGCACGTTAAGGGTTGGTGGACGCCTAAACAAGGCTAAGTTCAGTGAGCAAGAACAGAATCCTCTCATTATACCTGCTCGCCATCACATCACCACTTTGCTCATACGGCACTACCATGAAAGGGTGAAACACCAAGGTAGACACTTCACAGAGGGAGGCATAAGAGTTGCAGGCCTTTGGATTATAGGGACTGTAAAGATTTTCATCAGACCTATCATGGAACTCATTTTGCTCTTGCCGTTTGGAGACTGAACTTACTTGGGTATGCTGTTGGATCCTACCTGCGACTTCGAGAAGGAAGTATCTGGAACTTTAGTTGTCACAACTTGAAGCCTTATATTATAGTTGTTGTATTATATGCATGTTCTCCATTATGTCTTTCAGGTTTTCAAGACATCAAGCAAATTGCGCTGTTGTTTATTTGCATAACTACCGTTGTATTATGTAAATAGTGGCATTATCATGCCAGACGGGGAGTGTGCTGCCCCAATAGGGGCATAGAATATGAGATGCATAGCCTCAGTTAATATTAGCATTGTTATATAGATTAGAGTCTATATAGTGTGGTTTGCCTACTATTTTCTCATAGCTAAATCTATGTGTTATCCTATGCTGCCATCTAGTGGCCTTTGTTGCAATGCACATGTTTATGTGATTCTTTGAGTTACCACATATTTTCACTGTATGTATGCCCCTCCCTGCTTCCTGTGTGGAGTACTTCCTGTGTCATCTCTTCAGCCAGCAAGCCACATGTAGAAGGACACTCATGTACTCTGCCCAAGGTAGGAAAGGCAT
The DNA here is from genome assembly GCF_905171775.1 of Rana temporaria. Lineage (NCBI taxonomy): Eukaryota > Metazoa > Chordata > Amphibia > Anura > Ranidae > Rana > Rana temporaria. The sequence continues at coordinate 313,480,276 of NC_053491.1, forward strand.
CATCTTTTGACCGCACAATACTATCACCATTCATCTGCTGTTCCTGTTATCTGCTGTAACCCCTGAAGTTTAAAGAATAAACACCTCTTTTGAATGAATCGGTATTGACGAGTTCAGCTGTCTGACAAGGATTGTCCGCAGTGAGTATATCTGCTTATACAGGCCAGGCATAGAGGTCTCAGCAAGGGATATATCGCTATCACAACAATCGGAGTCAGAACAGGTAGCGACAAAAGCAAGTGACTAATGAACAGAGAGGCATGGTGCATATTCAGATTAAGAACCAGGGTTCCTTGGTGTTAAAACTTCAGATAGGACCTGGGCTTACATTTCCGATAATAATTTTTCACCTATTCTCTAATTTCTTTGTCTCTCTACTCCCCCTTTCCCCTGGACATGTTGTTTTATTAGTTCATCATCACTATTCTTATTTGGAATTCTTAATGTATTTTATGATTATTGTTTTTTTTGTTTTTTTTTGGGCTTGCTTTTTTGAAGTGTCTCACCCCTTTGAATTGTTTAAGCGTTTCATCCTGATAACTATTATTGAGCTAATGGAAGACTCATATGATCAAAAGAAGGAGGTGTAGCATTTCATACTATTTATATTGTTTTGTTTTTGTACATATCTGTTGGCATTTGTGTGACTGCTTATCCTTCACCCGACAGTGGAATTTGGTGAAGGATAGTGGTAGTAAGTAGCACATTTTCTTTTTTTTGTTCCTTATACTTATGGTCAATTGTGTAGTGATCCTTCACATTGGTGTTCAGTGGTGTGGCTCACTTTTACTAGTGGCCAATGTAGGGTCACTGCTGTACTTCCCCCTTTAGTTGATGGTCAGTGTTTAACTGTCCCCTTATCTTGATGGCCAGTGGTGAACTTCCTACTTTCTTTGAGTAGATTAGACTTTGGCACTTGTTTCCCAGAATCTCAATAAAAGGAAAACTGGGTAATGCTTTGGAATAGGAACAAAACAAATTCTTGGTAGCGATACTTTGAAGGAAACACATGAAATGGATATCCTAATGTATTTAAAACCCTTTCCACATCAGTGTTGCCCTTGGCTGTTGCATAGTTCATCCATATTGAAAGCGGAGGGGAGGTCACAGCCACTGTATTTTGTAGAATTCCTTGGACAAAGGAGCCTCGAAGCAACTAGTTAGATGACCTTGCCATTTAATACAAAGGACAAATGTGTTTACATCCCTTTTATTTATGCTCAACTAGCTATACTGCCATAGTATAACCATTTATTATTTCTAGATTAACTTAACTGAACATTAGTATTATTTTAGTTATTCTCTTGTTATGGTCATTATGTTCTCTTCTATGTTCATTACCTTGATTTATTTTTCTTCAAGGAGACAGCACTCTAGAAGTCAACCTCAGATAAATTCAGAATCGCTGGGTGACAAAATGAAGTCATGAATTTTTTTTCTCGGAAATCGAGATTGTGTCCTTGCAGCTCTGAGCTGAAGAACATGCATTTGCAAGTCAACAGCCCACTGTGACTAATGTTTATCTCAAACTCATTTGAAAATAGCGGCTGCTTATATCAGTGACGTTTATATGGTGCTCCTGTAGCTGTTATGTTTAATACCCAATAAAAGTGGATGTACAGATTGCTTCACTTAAACATTTCATTCTTTATTTTATGTTTGAAATACTAATGAGTTAATGCAGCTGCCACTGCACCGCCACTCTATTCGTTTGCCAAATTTATTTATGTTCATCATGATTCAGAAGACAGGGAGGGAGCTTGCAGATCAGCTACTACATGTGGAGTTTTAAAAAGGTTGCATGTAAAAAGTGCAATAATCAGTAATCATTTCTCTGTGATATATATTAGTTATTTATCACACCAGAAAACAGATAGTTAAAGCTTTAGGGCCCTTTCACACGTACGGACAGTATGTCTGTATTTCATCCATCCGTTTTTGGATGAAATAATGACATATATGTATCCCTATGGGATAGTGGGTGTCAGCCGATGAACAATGCCATCGGTCCCCGCTATGGTCTGATTCTGCAGACAAAGGAAAATCCTATTTTTCCATCCGTCTGAAGAGCTGATCGGATGAACACGGACAGACGGTCCATGTTCATCCGATCCCCTCATAGAGGAGAGCGGAGATCTGACAGGGCGGTCCCTGCACAGTGTGCAGGGACCGCCCTGTCATCTCCTGGCTCAGCTGGGATCAACGGAGCGATCCCCAGTGAGAAAGCGGATACGAAAGGTACGGATCCCATGGGAAAGGACCCTTAGCTGTACCTTTGTCTTGCACAGTTTTACAGGCTCCTCCCCTGTACTGAAATTACTTATGTAGCGAAGTCCATCTTTGCCCACCTTGTTCAGTGGTGGGTCTTTTTATTCCTTATCCCACATTCCCCCGGGTTCCCACAATATAAGTTCCCCTGATTCCCATCTTTGTCAGTCCTGAAAAGCCACGCCTGATAGGATTAGGCATAAACTCTGTCTCAAGATGTATGGCCTTCCACCATATTATCTAGCATGCGGGCAGCTACTTTGAGAACATTAGCACACAGCTTCAGGAGAAGACCCAGACACTGCAGAGGGTACTGCTTCCACTGGCTTTAGGATGCTGAATTTCCAGTGATGTGGCCTTGCGCCTACAGACTTTTGGGTGTCCAGACCAGAGACTCTTCATGTCGCTTGCCTGTTGAACAGGTCCAGGGAACCCTAAAAAAAAGCCACCGTGGCTACTAGAGACAGTCTACCTCTTTGTGAGAGAGTTGTATTTGTTTGTTTTGTATTTTACTTTTCTTATAGAGTTTTCTGAATGTCTCATAGACTACTGCGCTGTCACTTACTGCCCTTATTGGAAAACTACTCCTAGGCAGCTCCTGTTTTTGTAAGGCCACCTTCACACTGGGGTAGGCGGGCGTTGTCGGTAAATAATATTTTTAGAGGCCCTTTACCGTAGTTTTATCGGCGCTTTACTGTAGTTTTAGCGGCGCTTTTTGGCTGCTAGCGGGATGCTTTTGACGCCTGCTAGTGGCCGAAAAAGCGTAAAAAGCACTGCAGCGGCGCTGCCCATTGATATCAATAGACAAGGGTGCTTTAGGAGAGGTGTATACATCGCTCCTAAAGCACCTCAAAGATGCTGCTTGCAGGACCTTTTTTAGCGTCCTGCCAGCGCACCACTCCAGTGTGAAAGCCCTCAGCCTTACTATTTCTGGCCCACCCATTTTTATTATTAGGATTTCATTTCTTTCAAATATTGAGGTTCAGCATCACATCTAGCCATTACTATTCCCAAGGGCCAGGCCACTACTTACATCAGGGTTGAGGGCTCTTGAGAAGGAGTACTGAGGCAGGGTGATGTGATGTTTTCAGGAAACTATGTACAGTATCCTGCAATGCTTTGCTTGTTTCTAATCAGATCCATGATGCACAGAATAACACAGTTAAACTGATTACATCTTAACTGGAAAGATGCGTTCCATGAGCATTTCCCAGATCAAACTCAAAACGCACTGTCTTTGCAATCTGTTGTGGGTGCCAATATATAACAACATCCCAAATATATGTAGCGCCTGTGTACTTTTTCGTACAGGTGCTGTGTTTAAATTTAGTGGGAGAATGAGAGAGTTATGTTGCTCTCATTCCTAGATCTGTTAAATTTGGCTGTCACCAAATCTGGATTGTCCTGTGGGTCAGTCTGTGCTCCAGAGATGCAGTCTCATCTCTGGGCGGCAGGTGGCGCCAGAGGGATCCAGGCGGAGCCGCTTCTCAGCAGCCAATTAGAGGAGTTTTCCCTCGTGGGGCATGCTGGGGAGGGGTATTTCTGTGGCGGAGGCCGTTGTTCGGGGTTCTTCGCAGGTTCCTGGTTCCAGGTGCGGCACCCACCTTAAAGGTGTGCGCACATCACGGGCCCCATCACTATGGTCTACCTGGCCGGGGTCGCGTGCTACGCGGAGTTCCTGACTCTGGGCTCTCATAGCCCGGAGCAACGTATGCTGCAAAGGGGCCCCAGTAACTTGCTGGGTCCCCACTTCTATTGAGAAGATCCCAAGCTGGGTGCTGTTCGGTGGGGGATCGGTCTGAGGAGAACCCGGAGGCAGGTGATCCAACAGGGTTGTAACGAACCATCGGGGATCTGGGTGACCGGACACTGACAGGTTACAACTAAACTGTCAGTCGGTAACCCCAAACAACATACTGGGAGGATTTGCTCAATCATTTACAACTTCAGCACTAGGCCTGTGGCAGAGGTCTCATCCAACATCCTTGATTTAATCAGAGCCAAGTCGTGGCAGAGACTTGTTCCTCCCAGAAGCTTTAAGTGGCGCTCTGGCTGCCAGGCCTGTAAGAGAGGTCTGTCCAGGGGCACTTTTACCCACTCCGGCTGGAGTGGCGACGTGTACGAATACAAACTACAGAGGGCAGGACTGCCTTTACTATCCATAGCCTGATACTGTGAAGTTGCTCTTCCTTCACCAACCTATCATGTCTACCTCAAGTTTACTTGTTGGTCATGTTTGACCAGGAAAATAAAGCATTTGAAAAACGTCAACCAACGGTCCTGGACATTCTGTTATTGCTCTCAGCATACCATCACCCCTAGACACAGTATAGAGGTAACTTAAACACGCCGATCCCAAATCTAATCAGTGGCTCCTCCGGGGGTAGCGCTACATATAGATCGTAAACACAGGCCCAGATTCTGAAAGGACTTACGACGGCGTAGCGCCATGTACGCCGTCGTAAGTCCGAATCCGAGCCGCCGTATCTATGCGCCTGATTCTTAGAATCAGTTACGCATAGATTTGTATTACATCCGACCAGCGTAAGTCTCTTACGCTGTCGGATCGTAACTGCATATTTACGCTGGCCACTAGGGGCGTGTACGCTGATTTACGCTTTGAAATATGTAAATCAGCTAGATACGCAAATTCACGAACGTACGCCCGGCCGACGCAGTACAGATACGCCGTTTACGTTAGGCTTTTCCCGGCGTAAAGTTGCCCCTGCTATATGAGGCTTATATGCGGCGTACCAATGTTAAGTATGGTCGTCGTTCCCGCGACTAAATTTGAAATTTTTACGTTGTTTGCGTAAGTCGTCCGTGAATGGGGCTGGACGTCATTTACGTACACGTCAAAACCAATACGTCCTTGCGGCGTACTTTGACGCAAAGCACACTGGGATATTCCACAGGCGGCGCATGCGCCGTAAGTGAAAAACGTCAATCACGTCGGGTCATGGTGATTTACATAACACACGCCCACCTCTTCACAATTTGAATTAGGCAACTTACACTACGCCGCCGCAACTTATGGAGCAAGTGCTTTGAGAATACTGCACTTGCCCGTCGCGGAGGCGTAACGTAAATCAGATACGTTACGCCCACACAGTTACGCGCTCCTACGAGAATCTGGCCCACTGTCTTTGCATCCACATGCAATTTGGTGCAGCGTTTTTTATTTTATGCACTACTTTTTGTGACGTTCAGTGGGATTTGGATTTCAATTGAATGGGCTCTAAAATTCTACCATACGGAAAAGCGCATGTATCACACAGGAAGGAACACAAAACCATGTGAACTGGCCCTTAATGACACCTTTGAAAAATGATTACCTGCATTTATATGCCTTTATAAATGTCCTCTATATACATGCAAACACAGGCTTGACTGTGCCAGTGTAAATGAAGCCTCATAGACCCTGGATAGTCATGAAATCCAACAGGCCCTGTTAGAAAGGCAGATGGCAGCTTAGAACACTTTATGGAAACTGTTTCTGGAAGGCGATCAATTTAAAATTAAGACCTAGGGGCATTCTGGTCTTAAAGTGATACTAAAGTATTTTTTTGTGTAAAAGATATGAACAAACATATTATACTTACCTGCCCTGTGCAGTGGTTTTCCACAGAGCAGGCCAGATCCTCCTTCTCGGGTTCCTCACCAGCGCTCCTGGCCCCTTCCACCCTCTTCCCTTCATAGCAGCTTGCTATGGGGGCATCCAACCCGAGCCTCTGCTCTGTGTTTCTATTCAGACATGGAGCCCCGGCTCAGCCCTGACCCCTCTCTCTCCTCATTGAATCACCGACTTTGACAGCAGCGGGAGCCAATGGCACCCACTGCTGTGTCTCAGCCAATCAGGAGGGAGAGCCGAGTGTCTCATACTACATCGCTGGATTGAGTCGGGTCTCAGGTAAGTATTAGGGGGCTGAAGGGGGCTGCTGCACACAGACGGTTTTTTATCTTAATGCATAGAATGCATTAAGATAAAAACCTTCTGACTTTACAACCCCTTTAAGCTTAAAGATCCAAAAAGCTTCATGCAAAAATGAACAATGGCATAAATCTCCCTCATATACTAAACCGTTAAGACATTCAATGTGGGGAACTGACCTGCACAATATTTTTCAATTACCTAGACTTGCAACAGCCTTCCAGCAAGGATAGCCAGACTCCAAAATGGAAAGCACACACGGAGGTTTATTAGCCACTGGTGGGGTGTCATATAACCCACCTGGCAAATACTGTCAAAGAGAAGATATTAAAGATCTTACAATGAGACAACCAGACCCCCGGGAGACAGCATCTCCCGGGGGTCTGGTTGTCAATGAGTAAGATCTGAGCCTTGATCGTCCTGAAGAAGCCTCACATCGAAAACGCGTAGACGCACAAGGGCTCACTGTACAAACCATCATTTTATATGATTTTTAATTTTTGAACACTGTTATTATACCATCAGGGCCGGACTTACCATTGGGCTTGACTGGGCTCAAGCCCAGGGGCCCCACCCAATAAGGGGCCCCGGGGTCCCCAGGGCCCCGGATGGCTACCCCCGTTTTTATATATATACTGTATATATATATATATATATATATATATATATATTTGTTTTCTTCTTTATTTCTTCTTTTTTTTGTAAAGGCCCTCTCAATTTGCGGCAGCCCCCACGCTTCTCAATTTCAGGCGGCAGCACCCCCACCCCCCCTAGGTTCTCTGCTTCAGGGGGCCAATGCCTTAAGCTGTGCAAGGGGCCCCAAAATTCCTGATGGCGGCCCTGCGCATACCTCCCAACACGCACGGATTCTGTGGGACTTTCCCGCACAGACAGCTTCTTCCCGCAGTCCCGCAAAAGGGTTAATTTTCCGGAACTGCAAGAGGAGGCAGCACGGAAGCAGGAGGAACCGGAGTGGTGTGTGGAGGACTGTGGCTGCTGAAGGGAAGAAAGCCGACAGCCGGGCTAATGACAGTCTGTGGCCCCGGCTGTTGGCACAGGTGAGAGACACTCCCCCCCTCAACAACTGCAAAATCCCCCCCCGCTCAACAACTTTAATGCGCTCCCCCCCGCTCAACAACTTCAATTCGCCCCCCCCGCTCAACAACTTCGATCCCCCCCCCAATTCTCGGCTCCAGGGGGCCCCTTCAACACTCAAGCCCAGGGGCCCCCACCACCCTAAGTCCTGCCCTGTATACCATGTATGTTTTCCAATGAATATAATTTTTTGCCATTTCTCCATTGTTTCCATGCTTTCAAAGTCCGACCAACGGTTACTGAAAGGCCGTGTACAGACGACCAAACATGTACGATGAAACCGGTCCGCCGGACCGTTTTCACCGTACATGTCTGCCCGGGGATTTCTGTATGGTGGCTGTACTCACCATCATACAGAAATCCGCGCGTAAACAATACGCGGGGCGTGGCCGCGCAATCGCCGCGACGATGACGCGGCGACGTGGGCGGCCCTGCCAGTTCAATGCTTCCACGCATGCGTCTAAGTCATTCGACGCATGCGAGGGATGGCGGGCGCTCGGACATGTACGGTAGGTCTGTACAGACGACCGAACATGTCCGAGCGGACAGGATTCCAGCGGGCTGTTTTAAAACAAGTCCAGAAATATTTGCCCGCTGGAAAACGGCCCGGCGGGCAAATGTATGCTGGAATCCTGTCCGCTCAGGCCTACACACGACCGAACATGTCTGCTGAAACTGGTCCGCGGAACCAGTTTCAGCAGACATGTTCGGTCGTGTGTACGGCCCATAAGGAGTAACCTTTTATGTTTTTCCTCACAAATTTAAGGATGTGGAATTGTACGTGTTTCCCCTTCTCATTTTCCATAACATTTTGGAACTACCACTATTTTATTCTCCAGGGTCCCTGCTTTCAGAAAATATATACTGTTTAGCGGTTTTAACTAATGTTCAGGCCTAAAACTATTTTTCTAAAATTGTGCGTGCAAAAAATACAGAAACACCTCCATCAGAAAAAGGGTAAGAGGATTGGTGTTTTTCCCCCCATGTGGCCCTTGAAGTACCCTCTGTGTATGATATTTAAAAACAACTTTTATTTTTTGCTTTGATAAATGCTACCCATGGCAGTATCCAGCTTTTAATGCCTTGTATAATAGCTTGTCTATTAAAGGAGTTGTAAAGTGGGAAGGTTTTTTATCTTAATGCATTCTATGCATAAGAAAAAAAACCTTCAGCGTGCCTCAGCCCCCCTAATACTTACCTGAGCCCATATCAATCCAGCGATGTTGCAGGACAGACTCAGCTGTCCAGGACTCTCTGTTCTCATTGGCCGAGACCTTTGGAGATGTAAATCTCCTCTTAAGGCCCAGTTCTCCTGTCACTCACTGTCGCACTCTACACTGTCTCGTATATACCTTGCTTTGGGTAATGATCTAACATTCTCCTATGATCCGGTGGTAACATACCTAACCAGGGGTCTGTCCGACCACTCCTCGGTGCAGCTCTCCCTAAATTTCCATAAAACATACTTACCTATTCACTGAAAAATTAACCTCTTTTGGCTCCAGCTGTTTACTGACACGGAGAGTATACGGATGCAAATCCAATATTTTTTAGACACTAACAAACCATCGGCTGCGCCTGGGGTGGTGTGGGACACGCTAAAAGCCTTCATTAGGGGGGTGTGTATAAAATAAATCAATACCATTAAAACTAGGAGCAGGCAGTGGGCCAGGGATGCTGAACGGGCGGTGGAGAAAGTGGAGGAGTTGTATCTGCAGGCTCCCACGCCCGACCATGTGAGGCAGTGGACGGACGCACAAAAGCTCTACCGCACTATACATTTACAGCAAGCTGACAACAAGATATTTTTCACCTTCCAGACGTATTTTGAGGAGGGGGAAAAAACTGGTCACATGCTAGCCATGATAGCCAGATCACAACAGTCACCTCAGGTGGTACACAGCATTACAACATCATCAACACTAACTGTCATAGATACGCCTTCTATTTTTAAGGAGTTCTGCTTCTTCTACCAGGACTTATACTCCTCTAAGGTATCCTATCCAGTAGATGACCTAACGTGCTTCCTGGACTCTATCACCCTGCCCCGACTCCAAGAAACAGATAGGAAACTCTTAAACGCTCCTCTCACCCTTGAGGAATTACAAGTCGCACTAGCCACTTTCCCAAACTCAAAGGCCCCGGGCAATGACGGACTGCCAATTGAACTGTACAAAACATTTGGTGGCGTGCTCCTACCGGAGCTACTCCATATGCTAACAGAGGCACTTGATTCAGATTCCCTGCCGAGATCTATGTATGAGGCTGTAGTGGTAGTCCTATTAAAACCAGGGAAGGAACCTGACAAACCTGACTCATATAGACCTATCTCACTGTTAAATACAGACTTGAAGCTCCTTACTAAGGTAATCGCCATGAGACTCTCGGCGGTAGTGACTAGACTGGTACATCCGGACCAGTCCGGTTTCATACCAAACAGTTCTACTGCAAACAACTTACGGCGCCTCTATCTTAACAGATCCCCACTCATAACCAGGGACAAAGAGCTATCCTTTCGTTAGATGCTGCTAAGGCATTCGATAGTGTTGAGTGGGAATACTTATGGAGAGTACTAGAAAAGTTTAACTGGGAGTATCATTTCTTGGATTATTGTATAAAGCACCAAAAGCTTGCATTAGAATAAATAATACCCTCTTGGCATCCTTTGATTTACACAGGGGAACTAGGCAAGTTTCTCCCCTATCTCCCCTACTTTTTGCCCTGGCTATAGTACCCTTGGCGGCTGCCATAAGGGGGAGCCCAGACATAATTGGATTCAAACGAGGAGAACTCGAGAATAAATTGGCACTGTATGCTGACGATGCGCTTCTGTTTCTGGGCGACCCGCTGTTGGGACCCCTACCGCAGACTGCTGATCAGATTAAAGTAGTAGATAAATTCAAGTATCTAGGCATTATGGTCCATCCTAATCTAGACCAATATGTTAAGCTGAATATAGAACCAATTCTTAAGAAATTTCAGGAAAAAAACAACTAGCTGGATCAAGTTGCCGCTATCCGTTGTTGGCCGCTGCAGCTTGATCAAGATGATCTGGAACCCTCAGATACTATATGCGCTCCACAATGCCCCTATCTGGATCCCTATCCATGTGTTTAAAAGATGCAATACCATCTATCGTGCACTGATATGGAGGAAACAGGTCCCGAGAATTAAATTGGAAACCTTACAGAAGACGAAGGACTCGGGGGTCTAGCAGTACCGAACCCATTTTATTATTTTATGGCGGTTCAGCTAAAACACCTAACGGGGTGGCTGTGTCCAGAGACCTTGGGTTCCTATTAAAAAAATTGTACGTACACAGATGTCTGGGCATAGCCTGGTGGAATGTATAGAGGCGGGTGAACTAAGCACCGGGATTCAATACCCCACGCTCATACTTATAGATAAGATATGGAACAAAACTAAACAGCACCTGCAATACACGGGGTACACAAACTGGTTGCATATTTGGAACAACCGTAACTATCCAGAACACAACAAATTACAAAACTTTTCCAATCGGTCAAGGCACGGAGTAAACTATATACCACAACTATATTGTGGAGGCATAATGCGGGACTTCCAGTCTATGAAAAGGCCCGAAATTGCAACGATACTGGGATGCTGTGATAGCCACTATCAATAGCATATGGAACCTTAAACTTAAGACTGATCCTAAACTCTGTCTATTAGGCTGGCTAGATGAAGAACTATACACACCACACATGTTTATTGCCATTCTTAGGGTTTTGTTCTTGGCTAGGAAGCTTATTGCCAGAAAATGGAAATAAGCTTCCTAGCCAATACACAATTTCTTCAATGTACCATTGTATAAATGTCTTTGGATATAGTTGATTGAACAAATGATATGTTGGATCGTACATTCACGTTGCATTGATATTCTGTGTCCTCATCAACATATTGGCCTTGTTTTTTGTAGCGCATTGAAAAAATTGTATGTGTGTTTTTTCTGTTTGTGATTAATAAAAATGATCTGATTTAAAAAAAGAAAAAAAAATGTAAACAATAACAAGCAGGAAATGATCAAAAAGTATTGAAGTTTGAAGATTTCCTTTACTAAACATTTATAAAAGTGCCTTTGTTGTATTTTCATGATAAGGGTGAAGTTCCTCTTTAAGAACTTGCTACACAGTGTAATGCTGGGCTGTGATTTTAATCTGCTTTGGGACTATGAGGGAAAAAACAAAATGGGCCAGATTCAGAGAGATCGGCGCATCTTTAGATAGGCGTAGTGCATCTCTCATATGCGCTACGCCGTCGTAACATTGAGAGGCAAGTACAGTATTCACAAAGCACTTGCTCCCATATGTACGCCGGCGTAACGTAAATGGGCCGACGTAAGCCCGCGTAATTCAAAGTAGCAAGGCAGTGGGCATGTTGTATTATAATGAAGTGTGACCCCATGTAAATGCATGGCAGAACGAATGGCGCATGCGCGCGCATGCTCAGAATCACCTCGAATTTACTCCCTAAGATACGCCGGCTCCATTCATACGACGTGAACGTAACCTACGCCCAGCCCCATTCACGTACGACTTACGCAAACAACGTAAAATACGACGGCTGTTTTGACGTTTCCGACGTCCATACCTTTGCATTACCTGCGCCTCATATAGCAGGGGTAACTTTACGCCTTACGTAAACGGCATAGCTTAATGCGACGGGCGCAATACGTTTGTGAATCGGCGTATCTAGGTCATTTGCATATTCGACGCGTAAATCTACGGAAGCGCCCCTTGCGGCCAGCGTAAATATGCACCCAAGATACGATGGCATAGGAGACTTACGTCGGTCGTATCTTGGCAAAATTCAGGCGTAACTGATTTCTAGAATACGCGTATAGTTACGACGGCGCACATTTGGACTTACGACGGCGTATCTGGAGATTCGTCGTAAGTCCTTTCTGAATCCGGCCCAATGTGTCTGAAGTTAATGACGTTATTGCTTTGTTTTAACTTAAGGGGGATGTTGACATCCCTACATCAGAGGTGCCTGACAACATCACACTAACATTCATGGTTGGAAAGTCGGAGAAAACAGACCCTGTGCCAGAAATAACAGATATACTGGCGGTCAAGGAAGATTTTGAGACTGCACAGTTGCAGGATCCTAAATTGGCAAATGCATGGAAAATGTAAAGATGATAAATAGGGTACCCCAAAAACCAGAAGCCTGTTCTACCTGAATTCACTTTTGGAACAGCTGGTGTTTGCCCAGTCTCATACAATAATGGTACTAGATCTGGCCTATTCTCGTGTGTTGGGTGGTCATATACGTGTTTCACTGCATCCAATTCTCATGATAGGAGAGTGTGCCTGGCTTGCAATGAAGGCGGTTCACACACCTCCAGGGCAGCCGTGGTCTTTACACGCTTTTGGAAAGGATCCTGTGTGAGTCCTGAATCGGAGAACAGGGACGTACCGGACCCCTTGCTGTGAGCGACATGTCTGAGCCCAGCCTTACATGTTCATGAACTTTAATGGCATCTAATGCCGCGTACACACGATCATTTTTCGGCATTAAAAAAAAACGTTTTTAAAAACGTTATTTAAAATGATCGTGTGTGGGCATCACATCGTTTTTTGGCTTCTGAAAAATGACATTTTTTTTTTCGAACATGCTGCATTTTTTAACGTTGTTTTAAATGTCGTTTTTCGGGTTGTAAAAAATGATCGTGTGTGAGCTAAAACAACATTTTAAACCCTCTTATGCTCAGAAGCAAGTTATGAGATGGGAGCGCTCGTTCTGGTAAACTTACCATTCATAATCGAGTAAGCACATTCATCACGCTGTAACAGACAAGGAATCAGCTAAAGCAGCCCAAAGGCGAATAGAACTTCCCCTTTAGAGTGCCGTTGTACGTTTTGTACGTCACCGCGCTTTGTTCATAATTTTTGAAAAACAATGGTGTGTGGGCAACGTCGTTTTTAATAATGAAGTTGGAAAAACGTTGTTTTTTGGACATGCTGAAAAACAAAATTTTCTTTAATGCCGAAAAATGATCGTGTGTACGCAGCATAAGTCTGTAGGGTTCAATATTGAGTTGGCCCACCCTTTGCAGCTATAACAGCTTCAACTCTTTTGGAAAGACTGTCCACAAGGTTTAGGAATTTGTCTATGGGAATGTTTGACCATTCTTCCAAAAGCGATTTTGTGAGATCAGTCACTGATGTTGGGTGCTCATCCATGTCTTTATGAACCTTGCTTTGTGCAAATTGTCCAAAATGCCTTGGTATGCTTGTTATGGTGATGCCTTAGGAGTTTCCTTTACTGGAACTAAGGGGCCAAGCCCAACCCCTGAAATGAATTAGAAATGGGAAACATTACCATAGACACACTCCTAAACCTTGTGGACAGCCTTTTCCAGAAGAGTTGAAGTTGCAAAGGGTGGACCAACTCAACATTGAACCCTATGGACTAAGACTGGGATGCAATTAAAGTTCATGTGTGTGTAAAGGAAGGCATCCCAATACTTTTGACAATATATTGTATATATAAAGCACTGCAAAACTGTTGGTTCTATTTATTAGATACCTGTGATAAACTGAGCAGTGTTTTTCGTAGTATTTTCAAATCAGTTGAAGGGTATTGTAAATTTTGCCCTGAGAGTAAAAATACCCCAACCACCCCATTTACCTCTGGAACCTTTGCCAATAATTTATGTCCCTTTTGAGAGGGTTGCTATGGATCTTGTTCAGCCACCAGCACATATTGGTAGTCCTTGACTATGCATCACGATATTATGAAGCAGTTCCTCTCAGAAACACATCCTCTAAGGTTAAAGTAAAAAGAGCTGTTCCACATATTTTCCTGTACAGCAATTGCTTAAAACATTTTTATAGATGAAGGAACCCCTTTTGCATCAGAGGTAACCAGTGCGTTGTATCTGTTGTTGAAAATTGTTAACTTATGCAGCAGTATTACAAAGGAAAACAAAAAAAAGGACAATAATACAACAGCAAAATAAAAAGGTTTTAAAAATGAAAATACTTAACAGAGTTCTAGTTCTGTAAATTCAGCAGAGTCCAATCAATGAGCATAAGATGGGTCAGTGATGCTAATAAATCTTAGCTGATGTTCTTTGTTTGATGATACAGGAGAGCTCCAGACTGCCCGCCAGCCCGTTCCGCCAGCTCCGCTACCCAAATAAAATTGATGTCCTTTTTGTCCCACAAATAGAGCTTTCTTTTGGTGATATCTGATCACCTCTGCGGTTTTTATTTTTTGTGCTATAAATATATATATTTTTTAACTTTTTGCTATAATAAATATCCCCAAAATTTTGAAAAATAAACTATTTTCTTCAGTTAAGGCCAATATGTATTCTTCTACATATTTTTGGTACCCAAAAAAAAAAACAATTAGCATACATTGATTAGTTTGCGCAAAAGACATTGTGGCCGCCGGCAATTCACAGGTCCCTTTATACTCCTGGATACATGTATAGAGCCATGGCAGGTCCTTTTATACGCCTATATGCATGTATAGAGCCATGACAGGTCCTCTTGATATTCCTTTACATGTAAAGAGTAATGACAGGTCCTCTATATACATGTATAGAGCCATGACAGGTCCTCTTTATACTCCTATACATGTATAGAGCAATGACAGGTCCTCTTTATACTCCTTTATACATGTATAGAGCCATGACGGGTCCCCTTTAGTTATCATGATATAAAAGAATGAATGTGGGGGCCTTTTGGTTGGCGTGATTATTTTTCGGGGGGGGGGGGGGGGGGCAGCATTTCATTCTTGGTCCCAGGCAGCACAATGTCTTGGGCCGGCACTGGTAATAGTTAATAGTCTGGTAACTTGCCTGTTATTGTCCAGAATGAAATTACATTTTTAATGAATACAAATATGATGGATATTGTATTGCTATTTCACCTAGGAGATGCGAAGGGCCTAATCTACTGTAATACCTCCTAGGATAGTGGTGTTTGAGCTTATAATGCTGTGCTAATCAACTGATATAGGTATATATTGTATGTCCTTATTCTGGCTGTATGATTATTATTGCACAAGTCTCAGGGGTTAGGAAATACACTGTAGTTTTGATTCTACCAGAAAAGATAGACAGCAATGTGTATTGGCTACCTACTTTAGCTTAATCTATTTATGATGGGTGATAAATCTGATACTATTAGGAAGGGAATGGTCGTTAGGCTTTTAGTTACTCAAGCTTGAAAGTTTGACAGTTTTCCTGATGGCCTGGGGAATGATGCCGCGTACACATGATCATTTTTCAGCATGAAAAAAAACGTTTTTAAAAAATGTCATTTAAAATGATCGTGTGTGGGCTTCACATCATTTTATTTTTCGAACAAGCTGCATTTTTTAACGTCGTTTTTAACAATGTCGTTTTTCAGGTTGTAAAAAATGATCGTGTGTGGGCTAAAACGACGTTAAAAACCTGCACATGCTCTGAAGCAAGTTATGAGATGGGAGCGCTCGTTTTGGTAAAACTACCGTTCATATTGGAGTAAGCACATTCATCACGCTGTAACAGACAGAAAAGCGCGAATCGTCTTTAACTAACACGGAATCAGCTAAAGCAGCCCAAAGGCCAATGGAAATTTTCCTTTATAGTGCCCTCGTGTTGTACGTCACCGGGCTTTGCTAGAGCATTTTTTAAAAACGATGGTGTGTGGGCAACATCGTTTTAATGATGAAGTTGGAAAAACAACGTTTTTTTCTACATGCTGAAAATGTCGTTTTTTTTAATGCTGAAAAATGATCGTGTGTACGCGGCATAAGATGTGTATTGGTTTATATTCTCCTCATCCTATCAAAGTACTGATAAGGGTATTTGGAATGCAGCTTAAAGTTTATTTATTGTATAAGACACCTTCCTGGGATGATGTAAAGAGTATCACTGATGTGTCTACTATTCTAACAAACTGTCCTGGCTGAATTCTGAACAGCCCTTTCACACAGCCTTTTAAGGTGCACAGTCCGCATAATCATCACAATGTTTACTACCAGGTATACCAGCCTGGAAAATAAATATGTGAAAAGTGTCAATACTTTGTAGAACCACCTTTTGCTGCAATTACAGCTGCAAGTCTTTTTGGGTATGTCTCTACCAGCTTTGCATATCTAGAGAGTGAAATTTTTGCCCATTCTTCTTCTTTGTCAGATTGGATGGAGAGTGTCTGGCTGTATGTTTAGGGTTGTTGTCCTGCGAGAAGGTGAACCTCCACCCGATTATCAAGTCTTTTGCAGACTCTAATGCCGCGTACACACGATCATTTTTCGGCATGAAAAAAAAACAAAGTTTTTCGGCATGTGGAAAAAACGTTGTTTTTCCAACTTTATCATTAAAACGACGTTGCCCACACACCATAGTTTTTTAAAAATGCTCTAGCAAAGCACGGTGACATACAACACGTACGGCGGCACTATAAAGGGGAAGTTCCATGCGGATGACGCCACCCTTGGGGCTGCTTTAGCTGATTCGTGTTAGTAAAAGACGTTTTGCGCTTTTCTGTCTGTTACAGCGTGATGAATGTGCTTACTCCATTATGAACGGTAGTTTTACCAGAACGAGCACTCCCATCTCATAACTTGCTTCTGAGCATGCGTGGGTTTTTAACCTCGTTTTAGCCCACACACGATCATTTTTTACAACCCGAAAAACGACATTGTTTAAAACGTCGTTAAAAAATGCAGCATGTTCGAATTTTTTTTTGTCATTTTTCAGAAGCCGAAAAATGATTTGAAGCCCACACACGATCATTTTAAATGACATTTTTTAAAAACGTTGTTTTTTTCATGCCGAAAAATGATTGTGTGTACGCGGCATAACAGGTTTTCTTCTAAGATTGCCCTGTATTTGGCTCCATCCATCTTCCCATCAACTCTGACCAGCTTCCCTGTCCCTGCTTAAGAAAATCATCCCCACAACATGATGCTGCCACCACCATGTTTCACTCTGTGGATGGTGTGTTCAGGGTGATGTGCAGTGTTAGTTTTTCACCACACATAGCATTTTGCTTTTAGGCCAAAATGTTCAATTTTGGTCTCATCTGACCAGAGCACCTTCTTCCATATGTTTGCTGTGTCCCCCACATGGCTTCTCGCAAACTGAAAACAGAACTTCTAATGGCTTTCTTCTTGCATAAAGGCCAGATTTGTGGAGTGCATGACTAAAAGTTATCCTGTGGACAGATTCTCTCACCTGAGCTGTGGATCTCTGCAGCTCCTCCAGAGTTACCATGGGCCTCTTGGCTGCTTTTCTGATTAATGTTCTCCTTGCCTGTCCGTTTGGGTGGATAGCCTTGTCTTGGTAGGTTTTCAGTTGTGCCATACTCTTTCCATTTTCAGATAATGAATTGAACAGTGCTCTGTGAGATGTTTAAAGCTTGGGATATTTTTTTTATAACCTAACCCTTCTTTACACAACTTTGCAACCCTGACCTGTCTGGTGTGTTTCTTGGCCTCCATGATGCTGTTTGTTCACTAGGGTTCTCTAACAAACCTCTGAGGGCTTCACAGAACAGCTCTATTTATACTGAGATTAAATTACTCACTCTATTTACTAATTAGGTGACCTCTGAAGACAATTGGTTCCACTAGATTTTTGTTAGGGGTATCAGAGCAAAGGGGCTGAATACAAATGCACACCACACTTTTCAGATACAAATTTTGAGTTTTTCAAATTTTTCAAATTTCGCATTTTTCAAACTTCGAATTCTTCAATTTCGAATTTTCGTATTTACGAATTTTCGTATTTACTAATTTCAAAAATTCGAAAATTTCGAAAATTGAAAAATTCTAAATTCAAAATTCGAAAATTGAAAAATTCGAAATTTAAAAATGTTGTCAATTTTCGAATTTTTCAATTTTCGAATTTTGAATTTTTCAAATTTAGAATTTTTCAAATTTTGAATTTTTCAAATTTCAAATTTTTCAAATTTTGAATTTTTCAAATTTTGAATTTTTCGAAATTTCGAATGAAAAAACGAATTAAAAAATTCGAAATTCGAAAATGAAAATTTCGAAAATTTTTCAATTTTCGAAATTTCGAATTTTTCAATTTTCGAAATTTCGAATTTCAAATTTTTCAATTTTCGAAATTTCGAATTTCGAATTTTTCAATTTTCGAAATTGCGAAATTTCATATTTCTGAATTTTCGTATTTCCGAATATTTACTTATTTCCGAATTTTCGTATTTCGAAAATTTAAAAATTCGAAAATTGAAAAAATCGAAAATTGAAAAAATCGAATTTTACAAGTTTCGAATTTTCTCACTTTTCCAATTTCGAATTTTTCAGATTTCGAATTTTTCAAATTTCGATTTTTTCAAATTTTTCATTTGAAAATTTCATGAATTTACGAAAAAAGCAAAAAAAAAAACGTTTTTTTTTCCGAAATTTCAGGATTTCCGAAAAAAACAACAACGAATTAAACAAAAACGAAAAAAACAAATTTTTCGAATTTCCCGAATTTACGAAAAAAAAAACACGAAAATAGCAAACGAAAAAAACTATTTTTTTGGTAGTGCACATGTCTACTTAGGAGGAGAAAACAGTTTATCTGGGTGAACCCAGTCCTCATACATCAGTTTATCCAGCCAGGGATGAACTGGAAAGGAGCATGCAGCCTGTGGAGATTTCCGAGATCCCAAAGAAGAAGCAGAGGACATAGAAGCTTCAACAGGAGGGAAAATGGCACGCACCATCTCTGCATAATATTGCACCTGCATCTTTAGTGACTGAGAGGTAGCAGGAAGCCTCTCATCCTCTGAGTCCTCAGACTGCACCTGATCCTCATCTCGAGAGAGAGATTGTTCACTATCAGAACGCTCATCTGATGAGAGAGCCAGAGCAGATGAAGGGGATCTACCCCGTTTTCTGCTATCTTTCAAGGAGGTTGCGATTATAGTAGCAATCCTTCCTTCTAAGCCATCCAAAGCAACTTTTAAAGCGTCCTCAGTGACGTTCACAGGAGCTGCTATAGGAGAAGCTGCAAAAACAAACAGGGGCACATGATCATCCTGTGAGGCTGCTACCAGACTGACAGAGGGGGATGGTAAACCGCAGGCAAGCTCAGAATCCTTAGCCATAAGTGGGGATTTCCTAGTGCCTCTTTTTACTAGCCCTTCTACCTCTTCTGGGGGGACATAGTCCTTACTGCAAAACAAAGGTACTATCCACAAAAAATGCAATTACTGTTGTGCTATAGTCTTGCAATACACAAATATCAGCTTGCTGCACAACCTGATGCCGAGTAGGAGTCTTAGGTGTCTTAGATTTGCCTGGTTCAATCCACAGGGATGCTTACAGCCCACAGCTCTGTGTCCATGCCACTTTACAGAAGGCTTCTGGCATGCTGGGCTTTAAATCAACCTCTTGGCGCCCGCACACAGGTGTGCCGTGTCTGCGCATGGGCACGAGCAACCACGGCTCTTCCCCTCTTCATCTGCCTATAGACAGTATAAAGCGCGCTCCCGGCGCACGCGCGTGCCGACCGTCATGGCGGCGACTAAGGTAAAGAGGAAGGGAGAGCAGATCAGTTTTTTTTTAGGGTGAAACCTGTATGCGTTTGTGGCAGAGCCTGCAGAGGAGGAGGTGAGTGGTGTTTAACTGACTGACTTCACTGAGTGTTTCCTGGATGGCTATGTAAGAATAAACCAGGTATGCACTTACTCCCTCTAGTGGTGAAAACCAGGAAAGACATCCTACTCACAGCAGATATTAATTAAAAAATTATCCTCTCTTACCTTATCCATGCCACAGGAAAGCTACTAAAAAGTAGATCCAGCTTTCACCCATCACGGAGGGTAAGTTGTGCCAACATTCAGGTTTACCGAGGGTTTCTACTTAGAGGAACCTCATACCTGGACCTGTAGAAGACTCAGTAACTTTTCATGCCACAGTTGCATTAGTACATCAAAGCCTGGGTCCCAGAGCTCAGACCTCCGCAGAGAGACATTACAGGCAAACCTTGTTTCTTCTTTACACGAGGCCCGGGTTCCACCAATCTTAGGCTTTTGATATTGGCCCAAGGTATGCATCCGGTTATAGCTCCTAAGGCTAGGAACTCAATTTTAAATTGGGTTTACCAGTGTCCAATCACCTGTGGTGACTACATAACCCATTAAGTAATTAAAGGCTCTGTGTCCCGTGATGTATGAGCAAGAAAAAGTGAAGGCAGAGAGACACACTTAAAATCCCACCAAAGTACATTTATTCAATGTAACTG
Source organism: Rana temporaria (assembly GCF_905171775.1). NCBI lineage: Eukaryota > Metazoa > Chordata > Amphibia > Anura > Ranidae > Rana > Rana temporaria. The sequence goes on from NC_053491.1 coordinate 313,500,798, forward strand.
GTTACCAAAACACAGTCCCCCCCATCCCATGTCATGCCCTACTGACGCGTTTCACCCTATTTGGGCTTAAATGTAGAGGTGACCTCTACGATTCAGCCCAATTGGGGTTAAATGCATTAGAAGAACCATGTTTTGGAAACGGCTACAATGTACAATGAATAAAATTACTACAGTGTGATTTCAACAGTGTGTGACTTTGCAAAGTGCACTTGAAATTGCACTGAAAGTGCAGTCGCTGTAAATCTGAGGGGTAGATCTGAAATGAGGGGAGGCTCTGTTGATTTCATCATCCAATTATGTGTAAGCTAAAATGCTGTTTTTTTTATCTTCCTTGCATGTCCCACTCGGATTTACAGCGACTGCACTTCCAAGTGCACTTTGCACTTGTAGTTTGCACTTGTAGTGCAAAGTGGATTTGCCTTTCGTAAATAACTGCCAATGACTGATCCAATTTAAGTTATTGATATGTTGGGGGATTTCATTTTTTTTCTCTTTTTGTTTTTCTCTGAATTGTAACAAGCTTTATTCTGAGTCTTGGAACCCAGAGACTTTGTAGAGCTGGGCATGCATGCATTACATGAGCTCAACTCTTCCCCCCCCCCTCATTTTCTCTTCTCTCAACTCTGCTCTCCTCTTTTTTTTTATTTCTCTTCTATCCTCTTCTCTCTTGTTCTCTTCCATACCCCTCTGCCTCTACCTCCCCCCTCTTCTTTTTCTTCTCTTGTGCTGTCCTCCATCTGTCCTTTTTTGTGTTCCCTAACTAAAGCACATGTACAGTTAGCTAATATGCAGTTGTCTAAAACATAATGTTGAGTTGATTACCACTGTAAGAGGCCTAGCTCAGTCCAGTTGACTAACTCTACATCACAGACAATTGCAAAGCCCAGGCAATCTTCTATTTGGTGTTATGGATAATTCATTCCTGCCTCTCACACTATTTCTCATTAGTTTTCCCTCTTTGTACCTTATTTGCTAATTTCTTAGCACCCATTAATGATCAAAGTTAATGATGTTAATTATCTCTTGACAAGGCAAGTTAGTGTAATTTATTTATAATCATAATTAATAACTGCTAACAACATCAAGCCTGTTGTTAATTTACTCAGTAATTGTTTACCAGCTTCAACATTTTCGGTGCACATATATACTGTAAATATATATGTATATGTGTGTGTATATATATATATATATATATATATATATATAAATATGTGTGTATAGATACAGTATGTGTGTAAATATATACATAATTTTCAGTATCTCACAGAAGTGAGTACACCCCTGAAATTTTTGTAAATATTTTATTATACCTTTTCATGTGACAACACTGAAGTAATGACACTTTGGGGTGGAGGAAATTGACTGGCCTGCAAAGCATCCTGACCTCAACTCGATAGAACACTGTTGGAATGAAATAGAGCAGAGACTGCGAGCCAGGCCTTCTCATTCAACATCAGTGCCTAACCTCACAAATGCGCTTCTGGAATAATGGTCAAACATTCCCATAGACACACTCCTAAACCTTGTGGACAGTCTTCCCAGAAGAGTTGAAGCTGTTATAGCTGCGAAGGGTGGGTCAACTCAATATTTAACCCTAAAGACTAAGACTGGGATGCCATTAACCCTCCTGGCGGTGTTCCCGAGTCTGACTCGGGGTTAGATTTCTGTGCTGCGATCGGTAACCCCGAGTCAGACTCAGGCTTGCTTCGCAGCATCCACAGACAGTGTTTACTTACCTTGTCCCTGGATCCAGCGATGCCACCGCGCTGTGTGAGCGAGCGGGTGCTCGCTCGATTCACACAGCGTCCTCCTGTGCCGCCGATCTCCGTTCCCTGCGACGTTACGACGCACGGAAGCGGAGAACGGCGCCAAATTCAAAAACGTAAACAAACACAATACACACAGTATACTGTAATCTTATAGATTACAGTACTGTATGTAAAAATTACACACCCCCCTTGTCCCTAGTGGTCTGCCCAGTGCCCTGCATGTACTTTTATATAATAAAAACTGTTCTTTCTCCCTGCAAACTGTAGATTGTCCATAGCAACCAAAAGTGTCTTTTTATGTCAAAAATGGTTTTAGAGCAGCTAGAAAACCGCGATAATAAATTATAATCACTTGCAGAATTGTGCGATAGCGATTTGTGGGGAAATCCGTCATCAAAAAAAAAAAGTAATGACAGCGACAATTCTGCAATTGAGCAAATTTCAGTGATTTTGAGTTGATTACATTATTGAATAACTTTTATTATAATTATATTATTATTGGTTATAATTATTTATAATTATTTATTATATTATAATTTATAATTTTGTTTTTAAAAAATGTTCATACCCGGGATGCCTACAAGACTCTTGTTTGGTTTAGATTTAAGTGAGTTATTCCTAAAAATTACAGGCCTACAGTATAAAACGCCAAATTTCCTTGCAAATAATGGTACCACTTTCAGCACCTTTTTACTGAAAGAATCATACCGCCAGGGAGGTTAAAGTTCATGCACGTGTAAAGGCAGGCCTCCAAATACTTTTGACAATATAGTGTATCTGCATGTGTATCTACTGTATATGATCCAAAACTAAAGGTTTTATCAATTTCAAGGTGTGAGCTCCATTCAGGGCCAGGGGTGAAGCTCAAAACGCGTGAGCCATGATACTCAATCACCCAGTATCAAAAGTGCATGTGTTTTATATTATTGAATATATGGAAATTTGCCAAATATCTGCCGGGCAGGGAAGGACTAGGCTTGGGGATATTTGCCCCAGGACAGGTGCGTTCCCCTAGTGCAGTCATGGCGAACCTTGGCACCCCAGATGTTTTAGAACTACATTTCCCATGATGCTCCACTACACTGCTGAGTGCCTGAGCATCATGGGAAATGTATTTCCAAAACATCTGGGGTGCCAGGGTTCGCCATCACGGCCCTAGTGCATTGGGGTGCAATTGAAAGGTAATGGCACCATAAAGCACTACATGTGTATTATGCATCATGACGATGCAGAAGCGTGTGTGAGTCCGAAAGAAAACAGCATGTGATGCGCTTTCTCTTAAAAAAATAGTTTTTTAATAAATTGTTATTTGGAAGTAAATATTTTATATACATTTTACAAAAATATATTACAGTAATCACCAGATAAAACTCAAACACTTAGAAAAGGTTCTGAAATTATATTATATATTATAATTTTCCTCTAACCTAAAAAGAACAAAAACATAAAAAAGCTGGGAGAAGTCATATGACCTCCATAGCAACTATTGGAAGAGGTTCACATCAGAAGTACTAAATTTAGCAAGTTATCAAAACTGAGATATACCAGCATGCCTATGGTTGTTCTAGCAGTTCTCCAGATTGAGAACTTCGTCATTTCTGGTGCTCATTTCACACATATGCAGTAATTTAGAAAATAAACTTATGTTGTCTGTATGGTTAGATGAACCCATCTGTGCTGCGTATCATGTTGTCCCTTTAGCTACAATATTTTTCATGTATTTAGTTTCCCTTGCTCATTGCTGACATTTTTTTATTTAAATTTTTTTTTTTTACAATAAATGTTCCTTTTTTTTAATTCTAATTTACTGAACTGAAACCAATATATGGAAGAGTGTAAGTAAAAGTAAAAATTCAGATTTTGGTTCAGTGAACATTTTTATGCAAAAGGATCATTATGACCGGCAGACAAAAATTTCAGAAGAAAAGGTCAGCAATGGGGAGACAGTGGATTGTTCTCAGTCAGTACAGGTTTTTTGTAGCGGAAATGTGAGCCCAGTCACGAAAACCTCATAAACAGTAAGCTATGTTAGTTATGTTAATACATCAATATAATTTCAAAAAAATTTTTTTTATATTATTAAACAGCTTTTTTTTAAATAATATCTAGTGATACTTTCATGACATAGGGTGACCACGCTAAACTTAGTAACATAGTCGAGTGAACCTGACTATGTCAAACTAATAATAGAAAAATTACATGAATAGAACCCTATACCCACAGTTCATCCCCCCCCCCCCAACAAAAAATAAATAAATCATGGTCCAATTTGCTCAAGCATGGGGGAAAACATTTCAGTTTTAAACACACAATACGCAGGCATGATCCACTGTTGTCGCTAACAGGAACTTACCATGAAAAAAAAAAAACATGCAGACATCGCTAAAAGTGCCTGTGTATACATTGGATGGGGCAACAAAGAAGCTGTGGAGGATCAGAAGCATTAAAGGTTAAAAAAAAAAATTGTGATACATATGGCTAGATTCAGGTAGGCAGGCGTATCATTGCGGCGGTGTAGTGTATCGTGTTTACACTACGCCGCCGTAAGTTAGCGAGGCAAGTACATGATTCACAAAGTACTTGCCTGCTAAGTTACGGCGGCGTAGCGTAAATCGGGCGGGCGTAATGGCGCCTAATTCAAATTCGGCTGAGGGGGCGTGTTTTATGTTAATAGGGGGTGACCTGACGTGATTGACGTATTTTACGAACGGCGCATGCGCCGTCCGTGTACATATCCCAGTGTGCATTGCGCCAAAGTACGCCGCACGGTCCTATTGGTTTCGACGTGGACGTAAATGACGTAAATCCCTATTCACGGACGACTTACGCAAACAACGTCAAATTTGCAAATTTCGACGCGGGAACGACGGCCATACTTAACATTACTATTCCAGCTATTTGATGGAATAACTTTAGGCCTGAAAGTGCGTTACGTAAACGGCGTATCTTAACTGCGTCGGGCAAGCGTACGTTCGTGAATCGGCGTATCTACTCATTTACATATTTTAGGCCGACCGCAATGGAAGCGCCACCCAGCGGTCAGCCTAAAAATTACACTTTAGGATACGGCGGTGTAAGACACTTACGCCGCTCGTATCTGAGCCTAATTTAAGCGTATCTGGTTTCCAGAATACGCTTAAATTTGCGTGCGCGTAGATTCCGAGTTAGGTCGGCGTATCTACTGATACGCCGGCCTAACTCTCTGTGAATCACCCCCATAGTGCTTTTATATTCACTTAAAGAGAAACTGAACTTCAGAAGTTGTGCCCAAAATCTGATCTTTCCAAATTACTGACTAACCATGCCTTGTTTTCCCCTGGTCTCTGTGTGGAGTTCACTTCCTCTTTGCAGTAATCTCTGAGTCCGGCCGGTCGTATCTATGCGCCTGATTCATAGAATCAGTTACGCATAGATTTCTATTAGATCCTACCGGCGTAAGTCTCTTACGCCATTGGATCGTAACTGCATATTTACGCTGGCCGCTAGGGGCGTGTACGCTGATTTACGCGTCGAAATATGTAAATCAGCTAGATACGCAAATTCACGAACGTACGCCTGGCCGACGCAGTACAGTTACGCCCTTTACGTTAGGCTTTTCCCGGCGTAAAGTTACCCCTGCTATATGGTGGCGTAAGTGCGGCGTACCAATGTTAAGTATGGCCTGCCGTATAATTAAGGCCTGGTTCACACTGATGTGATTTCAGATGCGACTTGGGTTGCACATAATCACATGACAATGGAAATAACATTGCTTCCAATGGTGCCCGTTCAATGCCGCACAATTACGATGTGACTTTGGGGAAGAGTCCTGTGCTACTTTGGTGTGATGCAGTGGGATTTTTCAGTACATAGACTTCAATGGAAATGCGTTAAAATCGCATCCGAGGGACATCACGTGACATGGGAATCGTGTCACCCCCTTTGCTTACTATTCTATTGTAGCTCTGGCTGTATGTTTAGGGTAGTTGTCCTGCTGGAAAGTGAACCTCTGCCCCAGTCTCAGGTCTTTTGCAGACTCTAAGGCCCCGTCCACACAAGGAGACATGTCCGATGAAAACGGTCCGCGGACCGTTTTCATCGGACATGTCTCCTGGGAGCTTTTGGTCTGATGTGTGTACACACCATCAGACAAAAATCCCCGCGGACAGAGAACGCGGTGACGTAGAAGACACCGACGTTCTCAAACACGGAAGTGCAATGCTTCCACGTATGCGTCTAATCAATTCGACGCATGCGTGGGATTTCGGGACGCTGGTTACACGTCATAACCAGCGGACATGTCCGATTAGGTGTACTAACCATCGGACATGTCCGACGGACATGTTTCCAGCGGACAAGTTTGTTATCTTGCTAAGAAACTTTTGTCTGCTGGAAACCTGTCCGCTAGGCCGTACACACGGTCGGACATGTCCGCGGAAACTGGTCCGCGGACCAGTTTCAGCAGACATGTTCGACCGTGTGTACGTGGCCTTACAGGTTTTCTTCTAAGATTGCCCTGTTTTTGGCTCCATCCATCTTCCCATCAACTCTGACCAGCTTCCCTATCCCTGCTGAAGAAAAGCATCCCCACAACATGATGCTGCCTCCACCATGTTTCACAGTGGGGATGATTTATTTCAGGGTCATGTGCAGTGTTCATTTCCCACCACACAGCGTTTTGCTAATTGAAAAAGTAAAATTTTGGTCTCATCTGACCGGAGAACCTTCTTCCACATGTTTTTTGTGCCCCCCCCCCCCCCACACGGCGTCTCGCAAACTACAAACAGGACTTCATATGACTTTCTTTCAACAATGACTTCACAATTATGTGCCACTTTGTGTTGGTCTATCACATAAAATCCTAATAAAATTCATTTATGTTTTTAGTTGTAACATGACAAAATGTGGAAAACTTCAGGGGGCATGAATACTTTTAAGACACTGTGGCCCGGATTCACAAAGCACTTACGCCGACGTAAATCACTTTACGCCGACGTAATGCAAATGTGCGCCCGGTGTATCTGTGCGCCTTACCCACAAACTAAGATACACCTAAAACAGGCTTAATCCCACCGACGTAACTTGCCTACGCCGGTGTAGGGTGGGCACACATTTACGCTGGCCGCATGGTGGCGCTGCCATTGATTAGCCATTCAAATATGCAAATGAGGAAAATACGGCGATTCACGAACCTGCGCGTGCCAGACGCAGGCTACAAGAGGTGCGTGTAAGTTGTACGTCCGGCGTAAAGTTAAGCCCCATAAAGGAGGTGTAACCCAGCAGCAGACATGCAAAGGTCTGCACCAAGAAATACAAGCCAGCGTATTTTACGTAGTTTACGTTGGATGTGTGTCTGGATGGGTGTAGGTTACGTTCATGGCGTATGCAGTGATCCGGCGTATCTTAGGTAGTTGTTCCGACTTGGTTATGAGCATGCGCACGTGGATGCGTCCACGTCACGACCAATGCGCAGTTCGTTCAACGTACTTGTCTGGCTCTCAAACCATCATTTGCATGGGGTCACGCCTCATTTGCATGGGGTCACGCCTCATTTGCATGGGCTTGCATGGGGCAAGCCCACTTCCACCTGCGCCTTCGAAACCTACGCCACACCGATGCAGCATTGGGAGCACTGGCTTCATGAATTCCATGCTTGCCTCTCTGCGCTGCGTCGGCGTAGCGTACATTGGTTTGCGCTACGGCGGCGTAATGTGCGCCCGCTCTATGTGATTCTGGGCCTGTATCTCTGCTTTTTCAATCATCCCCTTTATTTTTTTATTTTAGCTTTGGATAGAGTGCAGAATGATTAGAACATGTTTCAGTTTTTATTGCTATCTGAGTCCCCATTAAGGAGATTCACCCTCCCTATTTACCATTATCACTGAAAAGTAATAGAAGGGAAGTCTTTCAATGGGGATACTAGCTTTGGTGACCTAGGGGTCTTCAAGGAATTCCCTTAATTTTCAGGGATTTCCTCTCACTTTCTGTTTGACTATGGAACAAGAAGTGACAGGAAATTTCCCCAATGGGACAGAGATGGTGAAAAAAAAAAAATATGTTTTGCCTATAGTTCTACTTTAATTTCTGAAGTCTTGTATATTTCAAAATATGTAAGCACAGACATGTGCTGCTGGTTTTATCAAGGGTGCAATAAAAACAAACAATTAGAGGATGTGCCATTACAGAAGGCTCTTATTATGAGTTCTTTGTGTATTTGTGTATGTAGTGCTATTGCAGTACCACAGTTAAAGTATATCTATAGTCAGTGCAGTAGTGCAGAAAATGTTGGTATTATGTAAATCAATGATAATTATAGTGATAGTAGATAGTTACAGTTGATGTTGCATAATTATACTCTGTGATACAGTTTGTTACAATGTTGTGTGTTTTATAAAAATCCATACTCATTATAGTATGCTTTATGACCATAAGGAATAGCAGATGCACTCAACGCTGCCGAACAACATGAAAATAAAGTGACTGATGAAAAGTGAACGTGACACATGACACATTCAGAGATGTTTAAATATTACAAGTTCTTGCAGTGTTTCCAATTTGATCTAAATCATTAGGTGGTGGGGTATTAGCACATGTAAAGATGAAATGCATGCCTAGAATCAAGTAAATAATAAATAGGGATGTGTATGATGTCTCCACATATATTACAAGCATTAGTTAGCTGATCCTACTTATTAAAATGCTAAAAAGATGGTATTAAGGCTACAGAAAAGCAGAGGATATAATTTTAGAGATACAATGATGAAATGTATTTGAGACATGGACGTGCATTTTACAGACTTCAGTAATCAGATACAATATATTACTCACAGGCCATAAGAAATGGTGAGATATACGCGGTGGTCTCTATGGCGACTTGGGGAGAATCCATATAGTGTTGCAGAAGCCATTTATTTCCCAGGTGAGGGTGTAATGTAGTGACAGCAGATGGTACAAGAGGCCGTTTTGTCTGTACAATGACTTATCTAGGGAGCAATGACATTTTGCAAATAATTTTACATAAATTATGCAATCAGAAGAGCCTTATTACATAGCAAAATAGTTGGCTTACACAACCATCAATTAAATCTTTGTGAAAAAGATCACTGTTACTGCCTCGAAGAAACAAGCTCTATTTTTTGCTGAAACAAAGAATTATATCCATGGGTTAATAATTAATTAAAAACGTCTCCATTTTTTTTCAGACACTTGCAAAAAAAAAAAAAATCATGTACCGTAAATATGGACCCTTTAGACCTTTGGTTCATAAGTGAGCTTCCTTCCAGCTGTCCTCTGTTATATACAGTGCCTTGAAAAAGTATTCATACCCCTTGAAATTTTCCACATTTTGTCATGTTACTACCAAAAACTTAAATGTATTTGATTGGGATTTTATATGATAGACCAACACAAAGTGGCACATAATTGTGAAATTGCATACAAATTGAAACTCTTATGCCGCATACACACGACCGTTTTGAATGTCATGGAAAAAACTAAGTTTTTCTCTACGTGATTCTTGTCAAGCCTGTCTTGCATACACACGATCGTGAAAAAGAAAATGCTTGAGCAAGGCACGGTGACCTACAACACGACGGCACTATAAAGGGGAAGTTCCATTCGGATGGCACCACCCTTTGGGCTGCTTTTGCTGATTTCGTGTTACCGCTTGTTAGTAAAAGTTTGGTGTTTGTTCTGATTAGACAACCCATTTCTAGTCATGTTGCGGGTACGTTCTTGTCGCCGAGATCGTGCTGTGCTTGGTGCTGGGATTTCTGCTTTATCCCGGCTCCGATCCATGAACAGGGTGAGGAGCAGTTCATGGGCCAAGAATTGGTTACTCCAGCGGGACCAATTCTGTCACATGCCTCTGTTGCGGAAGATCCAGGAGAATAACCCTAATGACTTCAGGAACTTTCTTAGGATGTCTGACCCCGTTTTTCAGCATCTCGTGGCTTTGGTGTCCCCCTATATCACCAGGCAGGACACAGTTATGCGGGAAGCCATCACTGCTGAGTAGAGGCTAGTTGCTACGTTGCGCTACCTGGCAACAGGAAGAAGCTTGCAGGACCTCAAGTTCTCGACAGGCATCTCCCTCCAGGCTCTGGGCCTCATAATCCCAGACACCTGTTCTGCCATAATCCAAGTCCTGCAGGAGGACTATATTAAGGTAAGTTGTGTCATTTAACCTCACATTCTGTGTATTTAATGCTTGCTAATGTTTATTATTTTTGTAATCAGTCCCTAATTCCCATGATTGTAATGTGCTGTGAATGTCCCCTTTGTCCCCATGCATGATGTAAGCTTTTAATGCTCTTTTTTTTTGGCCTACATGCATATTTACAATAGCCAACCTCTCCAGCATTCTATCTTGGGCCCAAACACACCTAGCCTAGTCACTTCCCAATGTATTTTGTCTGCTCCAATGTAGTGCTTGACCCTCCCCCCCCCCTAAAATGTGTGCATTTATTTATTTTTTCTCATTCAGACAGAGTGTTAGAGCCTTTATTTCTGAGGTCCCCCACTCATCTTGAACCCGCCTCTTAAGATAATTTTATTGGGCCATCAGAGGGGGTGAGGAATCTGATTAGTGACCCTTTTTTGTCTTAAAATACTCCTTCAAATTAATGATATAGTGATGTTTTGGCAAGAATGTTTTTGGATAATCTGCTTGCAATGTTTATGTCTCAAAGTTCTTTTTTTTTGTTTGACTCCACACTTCCCTTCTACACCAAAGGAATGGCAGAATGTGGCCATTGATGGCAAACACGTTCGCATCGTGCTACCACCCCGTTCGGGATCCTATTTTAATTATAAAGGGTTCCACAGTATTGTGCTGATGACGGTGGTGTCTGCCAATTACGAATTCCTTTTGTGGGGAAAAATGGGCGGATGTCTGACGGTGGAGTTTTTGCCCAGACGGAGTTCATCCAACGGCTACAATCAGATGACCTGGCATTGCCACCTGCAGCAGAGAATGAAGAGGGACTACCAGAGGCATTCCTAGGGGGGTGCGGGGGGTGCGGTCCGCCCCGGGTGACACCCGCTAGAGGGGTGACACCATCCCGATTTGAAAAAAACATTTTTTTTTTTTTAGCTGACATGTGGGGCGAGGGCATCAGAGGTGCAGGTGGCTGTGTAATGTAAAAGGGGTGCAGTGATTCAGGGTGCTGTGTAATGTAAAGGGGTGCAGAGGACTGTGTAGTGTAAAAGGGTCCAGAGGTGCAGGGGGCTATGTGATGTAAAGGGGTGCAGAGGTGCAGGCGGCTGTGTAATGTAAAAGGGGTGCAGTGATGCAGGGTGCTGTGCAATGTAAAAGGGTCCAGAGATGCAGGGTGCTATGAGATGTAAAGGGGTCCAGTGATGCAGGGTGCTGTGTAATGTAAAGGGGTCCAGTGATGCAGGGTGCTGTGTAATGTAAAGGGGTACAGAGGGCTGTGTAGTGTAAAAGGGTCCAGAGGTGTAGGGGGCTATGTGATGTAAAAGGGGTGCAGTGATGCAGGGTGCTGTGCAATGTAAAAGGGTCCAGAGATGCAGGGTGCTATGAGATGTAAAGGGGTCCAGTGATGCAGGGTGCTGTGTAATGTAAAGGGGTCCAGTGATGCAGGGTGCTGTGTAATGTAAAGGTTTGCAGAGGGCTGTGTAGTGTAAAAGGGTCCAGAGATGCAGGGGGCTATGTGATGTAAAGGGGTGCAGAGGTGCAGGCGGCTGTGTAATGTAAAAGGGGTGCAGTGATGCAGGGTGCTGTGCAATGTAAAAGGGTCCAGAGATGCAGGGGGCTATGTGATGTAAAGGGGTCCAGTGGTGCAGGGTGCTGTGTAATGTAAAGGGGTCCAGTGATGCAGGATGCTGTGTAATGTAAAGGGGTCCAGTGATGCAGGGTGCTGTGTAATGTAAAGGGGTCCAGTGATGCAGGGTGCTGTGTAATGTAAAGGGGTCCAGAGGTGCAGGGTGCTGTGTAATGTAAAGGGGTCCAGAGGTGCAGGGGGCTATGTGATGTAAAGGGGTCCAGTGGTGCAGGGGCTGTGTAATGTAAAGAGGTGCAGGGTGTTGTGTAATGTAAAGGGGCCCAGAGGTGCAGGGTGCTGTGTAATGTAAAAGGGTCCAGAGGTGAAGGGGGCCGTGCGATGTAAAGGGGTCCAGTGATGCAGGGTGCTGTGTAATTTTAAAAGGGGTCCAGTGATGCAGGGTACTGTGTAATTTTAAAGGGGTCCAGTGATGCAGGGGGCTGTGTAATGTAAAGAGGTCCAGAGGTGCAGGGTGCTGTGTAATGTAAAGGGGTCCAGTGATGCAGGGTGCTGTGCAATGTAAAGTGGTCCAGAGGTGCGGGGTGCTGTGCAATGTAAAGTGGTCTAGAGGTGCAGTTGTGGAGAGGGGTACACAGTAGTAACAAAAAGATATTGAAGGATGCAGAGGTATGCAGGGGGCACAGTGGGGGTTTTTTACATTTTAACGTGGGGGGGGTGCCAGATATTGGATCCGCCCTGGGTGCCAAATGCTCTAGGTACGCCCCTGGGGACTACCCTTTATTTTCATTGCGGATGAGGTGTTTGCGCTGGGTCCCCATCAGATGAGGCATTTTCCCCAAAGGACCCTCACCCCTGAGAGGAGGGTGTTTAATTTCAGGCTGGCCAGAGCCAGATGGGTGGTGGAAATGCCTTTGGCATCATGGCCAGCTGTTTCCACCTCTTTATGACCTCCATTAATCTGACGGAGTACAAGTGGAATCACGTTGTAATGTGCTGTTGTATCCTTCATAACTTTTTTTTGTAAATTACCAAATTATTTAGCTTCTGTTGGGCCTGAGGCCACACTACATTAAGAAATGGCATTGCCGGCCCAGGAAGCTGGCCCTACAGGCTTGGCCCCCCAAAGCGGCCGTAATGTCCGCCAACAGTATTTGGAGTATTTTATGGGTAGGGGGGGCCATTGCAATGCCTGATGAGGTTTGAATGTTCTACCTTTTAATAAAAATATATTTTCTACTGAAAACATCTTGTTTTTTTTTCTTTGGGTTTCTTTTATCTTTCTCCTAGGTTCTCCTAGTGCACTTGTAGTGCCATGTGTATTTTCCTTTAGTAATTACCCATCATTGTCAGTGTAAACACCCCAAATATTTATTTGGCATTTTAGGCAACATTGATATAACAAGCCACACATTGTTGAGTATAAAATCTTTTAAATTGTTTTACATTTTAAATGTTTTTTTGGGGTAAAAATATAAAATGTATATTTTTTTTTTGTAAAAATATAAAATATTTATATATTTTTTGGGGGTTATTTATCTTGCTAAAACGCGTGAACTATGTAACTTGTAAAGTTCAACATGTACAATTGTACTAAAAACAATTAAAAACATTACAAAAAAAAAATCAAAACAACAATCAAAATTAAATGTATTTATTTTTTTGGCATATTCCACTATTAAACCCTCCCAACCACATCTGGGATCTTTTTTAGTCTTTGCTCCACCTGCTTGGTCTTTTGCCTGATCTGAAGCAAGTTTTGGTTGATTTGATCCAGGTCACGAGAGCAGACCCTGATTTCGTCGATCACCATTTATGCACTGTGACTGGTGAATCTTTCTTGCTCCACAGGCAGAATAGCACCTAAAATTTAGCAACACACCATCTATTATAAATATGCAGGCCTACATCTATTACCTGAAGCTGTGGTGTATGACACTGACCTGTTGTGGTGCCAGTTTCCACTTCCTCCACATCCCGCGGTTGTGGGTCTTGGGTTGGAGGTGTGGGGTTTCTAGGCTCCCGTCTTGAAGCTCTTTGAAGCCCTATGAGATTGAAACAAAAGGTATACTTGAGTAAAAAAAGATTTGACGCCTGAAAGAGGAATATGAATCATTATTTGGAAGTGTGGTACAATTGCCTGTTTTGTCAATAGTTCTAAGCTGAACACATGATTGTATCCATTACCAAAGCTGGTACATTTATCTATTTTGGTCAAGTTTCACACATGGAAACACACCAAGTATCCACTGGATCACCTGTGTGTGACACCCTAAAAAGGTTGTTCTTGTGGCCAACACTTGTGCTACTGAGTCCAGATGTGTAACCAGCTGCTGAGCATACTCTCCTTACTGTATACTGAATCCAGTTAGATTAGTTAAATATAGTTAACAACACATCTACACAACCAGGTTCCAAAAAATATTCTCACATAAATAGTTCAAGATGTCTAGTTTCATGTTCATGGGCACAATAATCAGTCGTAGGAATCATCGTTCAATGGCTCACTAATAAAATTACGATGTTTTTGTCTGATACAGTGTTAACTACATTTGACCATGCCTAAATAGATGCAGCAAATAGATGGCAAAATGATGCAGCCATCACCATGTTTCATGGTGGGGGTGGTGTGTTGAGGGTCATGTGTAGTGTTAGTTTAGCCACCAATTTTGGTCTCATTTAACCAGTATACCTTCTTAGTCCCCCCACATGGCTTCTTACAAACTGAAAACAGGACTTCTTATGGCTTTCTTCTTGCCACTCTTCCATAAAGGCCAGATTTGTGGAGTGCGTGACTAATAGTTGTCCTTTGGTCAGATTCTCCCACCTGAGCTGTGGATCTCTGCAGCTCCTCCATAGTCACCATGGGCCTCTTGGCTGCTTCTCTGATTAATGCTCTCCTTGCCGGTCTGTCTGTTTATGTGGACAGCCATGTCTTGGTAGGTTTGCAGTTGTGCCATACTTTTTCCATTTTAGGATGATGGATTGAACAGTGCTCCGTGAGAAGCTTGGGATATTTTCTTATAAACTACCGTATTTGCCGGCGTATAAGACGACTGGGCGTATAACACGACCCCCTAATTTACCAGCTAAAATGTTGGTTTTGGGATATACTTGCCATATAAGACGACCCCCTTCATACTAGTCTGTCTGGAAGCTGAGGGGTAGCCAGAACAACCGCTGACAGGAACAACCGCTGACAGAAACAGGCTTTTTTCAGATCTCACTGTGCCATTACATTACATTACATACCTCACGGTGCCATTGCCTACCTCACTGTGCCGTTATACATGCATCACTGTGCCATTAGTAACATGCCTCACTGTGCCATTAGTAACATGCCTCAATGTGCCATTAGTAACATGCCTCACTGTGCCATTAGTAACATGCCGCCTCAATGTGCCATTAGTAACATGCCTCACTGTGCCATGCCCCACTGTGCCATTAGTAACATGCCACACTGTGCCATTAGTAACATGCCTCACTGTGCCATTAGTAACATGCCTCACTGTGCCATTAGTAACATGCCTCACTGTGCCATTCTATTCCCTGCCTCGACGATCTCCCTACCTTCTCCTGTTTGCAGAGTATTTTAGATGGCAGGCATCCATGATTCAAAAGCCGCGCCACCTCCTCAGGCTGTTCCGTGATAGGTGGAACACTCATTTTCCCAGCAGAGCCTCTGTTCAGTGTTCCGCCTATCGCGGATGTCCTCTCGTCCGAGGCTGAGAAGGCATCCGTGATAGGCGGAACACTGAACAGAGGCTCTGCTGGGAAAATGAGCGGTCCGGCTATCACGGAACAGCCTGGAGGAGGAGGCACAGCTTTTGAATCATGGATGGCCGCCGTCTGACAGACAGGTACGCCGGAAAATACGATAACCCTGCTTTAAACTTCTCTACAACTTTACCCCTGACCTGTCTGGTGTGTTCCTTGGCCTTCATGATGCTGCTTGTTCACTAAGGTTCTCTAACAAACCTCTGAGGGCTTCACAGAACAGCTGTATTTAAACAGTTAAACAAGGAAAACAAGGATGCGCCAGATCTAAGTGCAGTATATAATGTTTTAATGGATAAAAATAATAAAAGGCACATAGCCAAATGGCTACTCATAAATGTAGATGGGTAATAGGCATATACAAAGATGTAGTCCGGTGCATGAAGGATGTCAGCGTATGATGGAAAAAGCTGTGGATGGAAACAGCTAACTGAACAGCCAGAACGGGGAGGCTTCAATACCTTGCTAAAGCGCCGTACGAGGCGGCGTGCGTCTCACGATGGACCGCAAACAAGGAACCGTTGCACCGGAAGTGACGTGGCGTGGCTTACAACCGAGAACCCTCTATACATTTCGCAACTTAATGTGTCATCCTGTGACGCATTGAGTTGAGAAATGCATAGAGCCCGCGGCACCATTGCCAGCTGAGTATAACGAGGCTTGGAACGCAAGCAATAAAGTGGGGCATCACACGTGCGGACCAGGACATACTCGTACATTTGTATACTCCTATTTATGGCTGGATTAGCTCAGTGCCGGCTCCCAGGCACTTTTACATGTGAGTGGAATAACTATATATGTTTTAATCATAATAAATTCTTTGATATACTACACCATGATAGTCTTTTATATGTTACATGAGTGGATATAACAAGACTACAGCCAAAGCATTGGGAGTGATTGCTGATAAACCTGAGAGAGGGAGTGGTTATCCATATGAACCAAAGGCAGATTTCTGGGTCCATCTGGTGAGTGGCCACTTTATCCGGTGACGGTGTAGGCACTATTTACGGTGAAGGTGGAAACATGGCTGGGCATCACTGTAAGAAATGATCTATTAAGGACTTTCTTAGCACATATACATATATATTTTTTATATTTTTTTTCGTATACAATAAATTTTTCTTGCTTCCTTGGGGCACATTCAATCTGTGGATTGTAATAGTAGCATATTTGAAATCTTTTTGGATTTATTTAAAATTTTTTGATGAATTGAGAGATTCATATGTTATAGTTTGGCACAGGGTATTGGTATTTATTGCACACTATTTGTTGATTGTTTGCACATTAATTAATAACCATAGACACATGTACATACTTTTTGTTTTTTGAGAAACAAGTTCACAGGATCAGTCGTGGTAAAATGTTTATATAAATATAAGTTAGCGTAATTTACTTAACAAATACACAGATTGTTTTTTCAGCTTGAGTCTTAGTGACTGAGCTGTATTTTATTAAATACTAGCTGAATACCCAGCGTTGCCCGGTCTTCCTATCTTAACCTTTTGGGGAGGAAAATCATAGTAATATAAATATACCCATCTTTTATATAAGGGTGTAGGTAAGGGTTAATTTAACTGTCATATATTTTTATTTGGCATATAAGTATTCCTGGTCGTCCTACGGCGGCACACAATGGGTTAAGCTCCCTTCTAACCCCTAAGGAAGAAAGAACTTAAACAAGCAGTGAGACAAGTTAAAATTATTGATTAAGCTCAGTGAATCCACCTGCCCTGAGCCTATAAGAACGCCCCCAAGAACACACACAGACGTATTTTTTTCTTTCTTACCTCAAAGAACAGATGAAGAAGGCGTGAGGCAAGTGCTCACACCCGGTGCTTCTGGGTTCCTGAGCTAAGGGGCGGCCGTATACCGGGTGCTATCCTCGGTCCCTCAGCCTGCACCCCAACACCCCCCGGCTCGGCAAGGACGTCATCCGGAGAGGCCGCCATGGGATCCCCGTTTTAGGACGGTTAGATGGATGCCGGGGGTGTTTGTGCTCCATTGGCCGGAAGTCGCCGCAAGGAGCCGCGCACATTGATGACGCATTGATGACGCACTCCGGAATCCGCATCTTCGACCGGAGGGACGGTGAGCGCCGGTAACGGCTCCATTACATTGGTTATTTTGCTGGGAATCATTCAGTGCGCTAGTCGCATAAATTTGTGGTGTTTACAGCCGGGCCGGAACTCTGGGGGAATCCCAGGGCGGCTGCGTCACTTCCGGTCTAGGGCTGCAGGCTATTTCTGACCGGCAGGGATCTGCTATGGCTGCACTCAGCCTAGGCAGCAGGTCCCTTGGCCGGTCAGAGGTGAGGCATGTCCCCTATGTGTGTATATACGTATGTTATAGTGCTGTTACTTAGGTGTGGGCCTTTTTTTCTTTTTCTCTCTGTTTCTATTTCTCAGGTGGCTCCCTCCGGGAAAGTCAAGAGAAAATCCAAGCACAATATTTGCAATAAATGTGAACAGCCCCTACCAGAAACATATTCAAGTGACACCTGTGCAGCCTGCTTGAATCCACCTGATAGTGCAAATGCATTTCTCTCATGGTTTAAAGGGGAAATGTCCAGCACATTTAAAGAAATTAAAGACTCTCTGGTGTCCAAAAAAAGGAAACGTAGCGCCAGAGATATTTCCCCAGCCGCAGCTAGCTCCTCATCTGGGGAATGTAGTTCCTCATCATCCGATCGGGAAATAGCATTTGAGGACCTGGATGACGACTTAAGCCCCATACACACTATCAGTTTTCCTGATGGTTTTCTCTTCAGGTTTACCAAAACCATCTAATATAAGGTCAAACCTTAAGCGTTTCAATTTGAATGCAATCAGGCAGGCCCTTGTACTACATGGTTTTGGTAAACCTGAAGAGAAAACCAGCAGGAAAACTGATAGTGTGTATGGGGCTTTATACTTATTGCCTAAGGATAAAATTCCTAAATTGCTGTCGGCGGTAAAGGACACTATAGAATCTTCCAAAGATGTATCCGCTAGACCAAAAAAGGATCAATTGTATTATTTTCCTCAGATCCCAGATATGAGATTCCCTTTTCACCCCATTCTAGGTGACTGGTTTAAAAAGGACTGGCAAAACCCTGATAAGAAATCCGATGCGGGGTCCCGCTTTAAATCTTCTTATAGGTTGGATTCTAAAGTGTCATCCGAGTGGGAAAATCCACCTAAACTTGATCTGGCGGCTGCCCGGATGGTCAAGAAGTCTCTGTTTCCCTCAGACGAATCCTTCAAATTGTCTGACCCCTTGGAACGAAAGGCGGATGGCTTAGCTAAAAAAAGTTATCTAGCAGCAGCCTCCACCGCCAAAATTGCGGCTCCTTCAGTTCCGGTAGTAAGAGCACTAAGAGTCTGGCTGAGTCAATTGTCTCTGGATATAGAAGAAGGGGTCCCTAGGGACTCTTTGCTGAAGGCTGTTGTCATGATGAAATCTGCTGCATAATTTTTATGTGACGCTCCTGTGGACGTTCTAAAATTTTCATCCAGATCCCTTGCCTTATCCAATGCGACCAGGAGGGCGCTTTGGATAAAACAATGGACAGGTGACTTATCTTCAAAGTTCAGTTTTATAAACATGCCTTTTCACCCTTCATCCATGTTTGGCCCTCATCTGAAGGATATTCTCAAATCTTATAATGAGGAAAAAGATGCTACTTTTCCCTCGGAGAAAAAGAGGTCTAGTAAGCCATTTTTCGGAAAATCCAGATACTCCCCGAAAAGGAACTATTTCTTTCGGGGCAGAAGGCCCTATTATAGGAAAAGGCAAGATCCAGCGGCAGCCACGAAGCAGCCCTTCAACAAACCCAAAGAAGCCTGACACCATCAACGCCTCTCCTCCAGTGGGAGGCAGGCTGAGGTTTTTTTCTCAGGTCTGGCAAAAGACGTCATCGGACTCCTGGGTAACGGACATCGTCACAAGAGGGTACTCTCTAGAGCTGAAATTCCTTTCCCCCACAGAAATTCATGCTCAACAAACCCTCCAACCCAGTTGTTCTAGAGTTAGTGGGAGAGTTCATAAAAAAGCACGCTCTAGAAAAAGTTCCAGATCAGGAGAAGTTCCAAGGTCTCTACTCCCCGATATTTCCAGTGCCCAAGACCTCAGGAGGATGGAGGCTAGTAATAGACCTCTCTTACCTAAATCAGTTCTTTGCAAAGCGCAAATTCAGAATGGAGTCAATTCGGTCTGCCATGGCAAACATAGA
Organism: Rana temporaria; assembly: GCF_905171775.1. Taxonomy (NCBI): domain Eukaryota; kingdom Metazoa; phylum Chordata; class Amphibia; order Anura; family Ranidae; genus Rana; species Rana temporaria. The sequence goes on from NC_053491.1 coordinate 313,520,279, forward strand.
AAAAGGAGACTTCCTAGCGTCAGTCGATCTTCAGGACGCATATTTGCACATCCCTATTCTGAAATCACACAGAAAATATCTGCGGATTGCTCTTCTCTTCAATCATCAGATTCTCCATTTTCAATTCACTTGCCTACCATTCGGCATCACCTCGGCACCTCGAGTCTTTACAAAAGTGGTAGTGATCCTGACTGCAGCTCTTCGCCTACAGGGGATATGTGTAACACCCTACCTAGACGACTGGCTAGTCAGAGCCCCCTCAGAAGTTTTGTTAAGGCATCATCTTCACAAAACCCTTCAAATACTGGACTCTCACGGTTTCATTGTGAACGTAAAGAAGTCTTCTTTGATCCCTACTCCAATCATTCCCTACCTTGGGTTCACGATAGACACCCTTCAGATGAAATTGTTCCTTTCACATCAGAGAGCTTCCAATATTCAACAGGCAGTGCAGGATCTTCTACAAACCAATCACTGCTCAGTAAGGAAGGCGATGAGGGTCCTAGGTATGATGACATCATCCCTGGAAGCCGTTCCATGGGCCGGGGCCCATTTCAGGATACTTCAGAACTGCATTTTGTCTCAATGGAACAAGAGCCAAGACTCTTTGGAGAAGCCTATCAGTATTTCTCCTGTGGTGAAGAAGGATCTCCTTTGGTGGATGCATCCTCAACGCTTCCTGGGGGGCAGATCCCTCAGGACTCCGACTCAGACGGTCCTCACCTCGGATGCCTCAGGCTTTGCCTGGGGTGCTCATGTGGGGGACCTTTGGGTCCAAGAAGCCTGGTCTCGGAAGGAGCTTCTAATGTCGTCCAACTTGAAAGAGCTTACGGCAATCAGGAAGGCGCTCATCCATTTCAGGTCCGAGATTCTCCACAAGGCGGTTCAAGTTCAGTCGGACAACTTAGCCACAGTTTTTTACCTGAACAAACAGGGGGGAACTCAAAGCCCCTCAATGCAGAGGGAGTGTGCCCGCATCATGCTCTGGGCAGAGGAGAATCTTTTTTCCCTGACGGCCGTTCACATCAGAGGTGTGGACAATGTGAGAGCGGATTGGCTCAGCAGGAATTCAATCCTGCCGGGAGAGTGGGAACTGAACCCTTTGGTTTTCAGGAAGATCACTTCCATGTGGGGGTTGCCCAAATTGGATGCAATGGCGAACTTCCAGAACAAGAAACTTCCACAGTTCTGCTCTCTATCCAGTGTGGGGAACCCACTGGCGATAGACGCCCTGTCGATAAGCTGGAGGAGGCTTTTCATCTATATCTTTCCACCGATTCCAGTGATCCCGAAAGTGCTGCAGAAAATTCGGGACGAGAAGGTGAGAGCAGTAGCAATCCTACCATTTTGGCCCAGGAGGGCATGGTTTCCGCTAGCCTTGAATATGGCAAAGAGTCAGGTCTGGAAACTACCCATCCAGAAAGACCTTTTTCTCCAATCGGGGATGCTCCATCCAAACCTCGAGAAACTCCAGCTTGTGGCATGGAATTTAAAACACAGAACCTTGACGGCTCAAGGCCTATCTCAGGAGGTTATAGCTACTCTTTTGGCCTCTAGGAAGCCTGCTACCCTGAAGGTCTACAGTAGAGTGTGGTCCCTATACTCGGCCTGGTGCGCCAGGAGCTCATCTTCTCCTGAACAGGTGGCCTCTCTGTTGCAGTTTTTACAAGAAGGCTTCCAAAAGGGGCTGAAACCAAACACCCTAAGGGTCCAGCTGACCGCCATTAATTCCTACCTGAACGGAATGTTTTCAAAAACACCTCTCGTCAGCAGATTTTTCAGAGCCATTAGGAAGATACGACCATCTTTCCATAAACCGTTACCAGCCTGGAGCTTGCCTTTAGTGCTGAAGAGGCTAACGTCGCCTCCCTTCGAGCACCTGGAGAGTTCATCCTTAAGATTCCTCACTTTCAAATGTATCTTTCTGGTAGCAATTACATCCGCCAGAAGAATAAGTGAGCTTCAGGCCCTGTCATCCAAAGAACCCTATCTCAGGTTTCTTCCGGATGCGGTTGTCCTAAGAACTATGCCGGGTTTCCTTCCCAAAGTCTCCACCTCCTCGAATATTAATCAAGAAATTGTCTTGCCTGTATTTAAGGATGGTTCTGAGGATGACCTGCACCTCCTGGATGTAAAAAGAACCATCTCTGCTTACCTACAGAGAACTTTGGAATTCAGACAGTCTGAGGCCCTGTTCCTACAGTTCCAAGGACCAAACAAGGGGAAAAAAGCAAGTAAATCTTCACTGGCAAGATGGATTAGGGACACTATCAAGCACTGTTACCTTTTAGAAGGCAAGGATTCCCCTCTTCTCTTGAGAGCTCACTCTACAAGATCTACAGCTGCGTCCTGGGCTGAGAAGTATCATGTTCCAATGGACCAAATCTGTAAGGCGGCGACGTGGGCTTCACCGAACACCTTCATAAAGCACTACAGAATCGATGTAGTATTGTCCGAGGGATCGGCCTTTGGCTCGAGAGTGCTTCAGGGTGCCTTAAACCATTGATATCCCTCCCTTTCTTTTTGCACTGCTTTGCAAATCCCATTGTGTGCCGCCGTAGGACGACCAGGAATAGGAAAATGTATTCTTACCTGAAATTTTCTTTTCCTGTAGTCCGTAGGCGGCACAGGTTTTTCCCTCCCATTAAAATTACTCTATTGCTGCATAAAATACGTCTGTGTGTGTTCTTGGGGGCGGTCTTATAGGCTCAGGGCAGGTGGATTCACTGAGCTTAATCAATAATTTTAACTTGTCTCACTGCTTGTTTAAGTTCTTTCTTCCTTAGGGGTTAGAAGGGAGCTTAACCCATTGTGTGCCGCCTACGGACTACAGGAAAAGAAAATTTCAGGTAAGAATAAATTTTCCTAATATGTGTACCAGGTATTATTGAAATATCTCCAGGCGTACAGAAGTTATGTGGGAACATACATTTCCCATTGATTTGCATGGGACTTTAAACAAAAACCCCGACCCTCACAAATGGGGGTAGTTAAGGGATAAATTAACTATCCTATAGTTTAAGTGGACATATAATTAACATGTGACCAAGTGTTATCGAAATATGTACAGCCGTTTGGAAGTTATGAAGTAACATGTATTTCCCATAGAGTTGAATGGGACTTTAAAGAAAAACCCCGACCATGGCAAATGGGGGTGGGTAAGGGTTAAACCACCTATCCTATGTTTGTTGCTGACATATAAGTAACATGTGTGCCAAGTTTCATGTTAATATCTTTAGCCGTTTGGACGTGATGCTGGAACATACATACATACATACACACACGTTGAGTTTTATATATATAGATTTGGTATTGAGTTATTTCTGTGCTGAAATGAAATACGTATTGTAATTTATTATTTGATGAATATGTTTAAAAACCAATAATATATGCTGCGACCAAATTTTATCCAAATAAAATTATTTATTAAAAGAAGTTTGTTTTATTGAGTTTTTCATGTATGTCCAGGCATTCCTGCCTACGATCCCATACAATTCTTTCTAAATTGGCCCTGTTCACACTTATACACTCAGACAACCTATACTCTACTCATAAGCTCATGAAAGCACATGAGCTTTTTAAAAACCTATTCAGGGTTTTTTAGTCAGTTAGACTTCAATAAGGGTGCCTAAATGCTCCATATACGCATTTTCATGTGTTATTGGGTACGTTTTTATGCCTGAAGAACTCCTCTCTCCTATAGATCTGCTCTCCTCCCCTTTTCCAGCCCAGGAAACACACTTGAAACTTGATACACATGCAAAAAATACTTGTAAAACACCTGTAAGAGCCCATTCACACTAGAAACTGCACGTTTTTGCCTTGCATATATGCATGCATCTGATGTGCGTCTCTATTTGCATTTACACGCAGTTGATGTGCATGTTTCATGCAGTTGACGTACGTTTCTCTGTCTGCATTTGTCTTGTGAGGTCACTTCCTTCTTTCTTTCCCTGAGCTTCTATGCACTGTGATGCGTTGCGGTGCGTTTGCATGTGTTTGTGTTTTTCTGCTCTTTTTTTGACTGCACTGTACTGCACTGCAATAATGTGAACTATGCCCATAGGATTACCTTGTCTATGCAGTTGTAGTGCATTTAAAAATGCAGCCACCTGCATCGCACTGCATTAGTTGTGAATGGGCTCTAATACATCTGTAAAATGCCTGAAATAAGCATTTCTAAATCACAAGGAATACACTCTGCTTGCACTTTGCTCAAGTGTGAACGCAGTTCTAAAAGACCAAACTCGCATTCTAAGCATCTTTTCTACTTCCCCATTGTTTTTTGTATCCTCTACTTTTTTTCTACAAATACCACCTTTTTGTTATTTTCCATCATACAGCATACCTCCTAGCTTTTTGACATGGGAATGAGGGACATCTATTAGCAAAAGTATGTAGGCATTGGACACACCCCTTGGTACACCCCCTTAACGGTGAATTATACAAAAAAATATTAGTTTAACCCACAAGTGTTTTTTTAACCACTACTATTCCTTTATACTGGCTTTCAATTTCCAAATGCAGCAATTTAGAATTTGGATGGAAGGTTTAGCACTGGGAAACAATTTTTTAAAAATAAAAAGTGCATTTTATTTACAACTATATGAATCAGACCAAAATGAGGGACATAGGAGGGGGAAAAAGGACAAAGGGATTTTGTTCCAAATCATGGACAATCCCTTGAAATCAGGGACAGTTTGGAGCTATGCATACAATGTCAACTTCTACTACAGCTTCATCTATTGCCATCTTAGGTGAACAAAAATACATCCTGCTTGATGCAGGAATTGCTGCATATTGATTGCATAGCCCTTAGGCTTCTCGGTTCTCATAATTAAGCCAGTAAGGCCACTGGAGATACATGAACACTGACTGTAAACTTATATTTATGGCTGATCCCCCTTGGAATGAACACTTTTGATCTTTCTTTCTTATATGCTGTTTGTGTTACCATTGTTAAACTTGAATGTGTTGTCATTGATTTTAACTCTTGTTAATTCATAATAAAGGTGGAAATGAAAAATAAAATCAGTATGCTGTATGTAACACGGAGGTGCACACCAGGGAGTCAGAATGAGTTGACAGACTCATCAGCCTTGACTATGGGTGCAAACCAATTTTCCCACCTTTATCTTCACATTGGTATAGCACAGTATGATCCACGAACATAAAGCATCGTACCTTCTAGCATTGCTGGGTATCGCCTTTCCCTCTGGTGCTCAATGTATCCAGTGACATCATAGTTGTGTGCCCAATAAAAGGATTGTGGGACGAATAGTTCCCCCAACAGATAATAGCTTTGCACGATTGTGTGCCAGGACTACATATCCCAGGATTCTTTTCTGCCATCTGAAGAGTCTGGGAGTAGCTATAAAAGCAACCAAAGCCTGCACAAATGCTCTCTTCCTCCGGGGCCTGACGCAAGACAGACCTCTCTGTGCAACAGAGAGAGAGAGAGGCCATGGCCTACCATGGGGGGGGGGGGTCATACTTCCAACCCATGGCCTGAGGGGCCTAGCTCTGTTGTTTGCTGTCAAACATCATTTCCAGCACCACTCTAGTCGCTTGCCTGTCGGTGTGTGTGGCAGCCTCACATCCAGAGATGGGGCAATAGATCCGCTGCACGAGTTCCTGTTCGGAGGACATCAAAATGGCCTGGTCATTGGTGAGAGGGCAAATTGCTCAAAATGTATCCATTCTTTAAATAATAAAAGTGTGGTGCTTCTACTGTGACTGAAAAAGTAATGTGCAATTATACTGTTTCTTACAACAGTGTAGGGGACCCTATAAGAGTATATGATACCTTATAAAGAGAACACAAACACATAATAATATTGTATGTAAACCACAAGTGAATGTGAAACATCAACAATAGTGAAAAATATCCTCAAGGCTTGTGAAAATAAACATCAATAATCATGAGCAATGTGATTGTCCACAAACAATGGTTATTGGATATTCTCAAAGTTTATAAAAATAAACGTATTTAACCGCAAATATTCCAACAGTCTTTCAGCATAGGATGAAAACAGCATGAGTTGACAAAACACCCAGGAGTGCCTTCACCATCTGAATGGGGGATAAAAGATGGATACTCTTACCGGACAGCGTGGATCCAGCTCACCATACAGCGGTGGATCTTACAAGCATGTAAAGCCAAATCAATGCTTCAGCGGAATTCCCAATGGATCTTTTCCGATTCCTCCTTAGTGGATCGATGATGTATTCCACACACTATCCAATCCGTGCAGCAATCAATCAAAAACACGGTATTAATGGGAGAAATCCAAGCCATATTTCCGCCTCACCGACAATGATGTATTATAAATAGAGAAAGGAAAAGAAATCCCTCCTCATAGCGTCAAAAAGTAGGTAAATATTAATTTCCATAAAAAATCTCTCACAGCCAGATACAAATCCAAATATAAAACATTAAAAAAAAACATATTCAAAATTCAAAGGCGCAATGTTAGGGTGGATGGAGCCAGCATATATACCCTACGCGTTTCGTCTTCAAAGACTTCAACTGGGGTATACCCTAGTTTTTTAACTCTATTGTTGATGTTTCACATTCACTTGTGGTTTACATACAATATTATTGTTTGAAGTTTTTTATTTCACATTTTTTAGATTTTTCATTTCGTTACACATATGTTTGTGTTCTCTTTATAAGGTATCATATACTCTTATAGGGTCCTCTACACTGTTGCAAGAAAGAGTATAATTGCACATTACTTTTTCAGTCACAGTAGAGAGTTTGACTCGAACATTGCCTGTTCGGCGAACAACGAACAATTTGGGGTGTCCGCGGCAAATTTGAAAAGCCGCGGAACACCCTTTTAAAGTCTATGGGAGAAATCTAAAGTGTTAATTTTAAAGGCTAATATGCAAGTTATTGTCCTAAAAAGTGTTTGGGGACCTGGGTCCTGCACCAGGGGACATGTATCAATGCAAAAAAAAGTTTTAAAAACATCAGTTTTTTCGGGAGCAGTGAATTTAATAATGCTTAAAGTGAAACAATAAAAGTGAAATATTCCTTTAAATTTCATACCTAGGGGGGGTGTAAAGTAAGCATGTGAAATAGCGCATGTTTCCTGTACTTAGAACTGTCTCTGCACAAAGTGTAATTTCTGAAGGAAAAAAAGTAATTTAAAACTGACTCGTGGCTATAATGAATTGTCGGCTTCCGGCAATTCAGAGAGAATTCATTCATAAAAAAAAAGTGTTGGCTCTCCCCAAATTCAATTACCAGGCCCTTCAGGTCTGGTATGGATATTAAGGGGAACCCCGCCGTCAATTAAAAAAAAAAATGACGTGGGGGTTCCCCCCAGATATCCATTCCAGACCCTTCAGGTCTGGTGTGGATTTTAAGAGGAACTCCACCCCAAATTTAAAAAAAATGGCGTGGAGTTCCCCCAAAAATCCACACCAGACCTCTTATCCGAGCACGTAACCTGGCTGGCCGCAGAAAAGAGGGGGGGGGACGAGAGAGCGCCCCCCCTCCTGAACCATACCAGGCCACCTTTTAATAAGATTTTAGCTTAATGTAATTAGTTGGCTTGTCGGTAGGCTAGAGTCAGCCGACTGTAGCATCTTTGTTTCTTTTGAGTGATGCAGTATGTGGCATCTACCATAGTCTATTTGGTTGGATTTCATTTTGTTTGTGACCATATACCTTAACAGGTTTTTAATTATTGCATTTTCTGTTCTACATATATATTTATATAGTATGTTACTCCTAGGGGTGCAGGTCCAGTATATGCACACAGAGTTGGAGGATTGGTGTACAGAGTTTTTTTTTCTCATACATGTATGTCTGAGGCTTTCCTGTGTATGAAAAAGGGACACAGTTTTAGTTTTTAGTTCATGTGTGAATATATGCATGGTTTTATACGTGATTATATATATTTTTTTTTTTATAATCCACCTCTGTTCCAATCACCATTATTATTAATAGTTGGTCCTATTAGGTGCTATTCCTTCTATACACACATATATATGCTCATAATAATGATTTTCTATGAGCACCCCTGCACATATGATATGTGTGTGGGGGAGCGCTGGGCCCTTCTACCATGTGTGCATATATTTACATATATAAACATGTGTGCATGTATTTTTTGTGTATATTTTTATACATTTATGCATTTTTATAAAATGATGTGTTATTTCTTTTATATATTTTATATATTACCGTATATTGTATATTATATTTTATATACTATATATTATTTATGGGCTTGTGCATCTATGTTGCTCCAGCCTATCTGGTCCTGCACCTCCTAGGCCTTATGTGGAATAGGTTCAGCCCCAGCTAGAATGTTGGGGTAGTGCATCTATACTAGCCATCATGGCTTTGATACTTTGATAAGTGTCTTTATATATTTGGAATGCTTCCACATCCTAGTTCTATTTGCATACACACACATACACTTTCCATAACCTGCCCCTGGAAGCCGTTGTGACAGTGACACCAATAGGTACTTTGCTACCTCTATGATTATGGTTGTGATCGTAATTATTACAATATTATTATTATTATTATTATCATTTTAATTATATCCCAAGTGGCACAGCCGTCTACCGTGATTCGTAAATTGTAGTCTATGATCTATGAACTACAAAGTTCAAGTACTGTTTGGCCCCATGGAGTGCAATAATGCTAGTATAGCTATCTATAGTTAGTCCCTTTGTATTACCCCCCCCTTTTTTTTTGCCACTGGGAGTCTATTAGTTGTCCTCCAGAGTTTGGACTTCGCTAAAATGGCGGCGATTTGGGGGTGTGTTTGTCTAGCTGTTACGAGAGTGACATGCGGGCGGGCTGCTTTGGCGATGACGCAGGTCCCTGGCGCCTGACAACGTGGAGCGCAGATGTATCTGCTTGCGCTCCACCTACAGCGCGTTTGTGTTTGTGCGGAGGCACATTATAACCGCCATGGCCTGCGCTGGTCCACTCCTGGGATGATGACGCCTTGTTTAAGGAAATCCACGCAGGTAATGGGCTCCTGGTAAAATGCATGTGCCTTATATGCATGCATCTATTTTTGTGTGCACGTGACGCTTCTGCAGTTGCGCCAGTCTCTGCATCATGCCGTCTATAACATTTTATAACATCTATAACACTAATAACAACACTTATGGTGTGATGTTGGTATTGGCACTTGTAACATCAGTGCTGTGACCACTACTGTTACCACTATCGATATTATTTTTTGATATGACTTTCTAATATTAGTGTTAGCATTATCACTATTACCATTTATTTTTTTGATCACTATCATCATCACTTTTTGCTTAGGCCCACCACTGCTATTGTTGGTAGTCTTGCACTCCATGGTTGTCTTTCAGTTTCACCTGCATTCCCCTGTCAGTACCATCATTATTATTACTATTACTACTACTTTTATATATATATATATATTTTTTTTGGTGTTAGACACGGAAGACCACACACATCCAGTGGGAGGAGACTGGGAGGTTCCCCACGGCTCGTTGTCATGGTCATGTGTGCTTATGGGCTGTGTGTATATAAGGGAGGCTCATTGTAGGGTGTTTTCACTGCTGGGCTCTGATGAAGAGGCTTAGAGCTTTGAAACGCGTCAGCCGGTGGTGACCCCCTTCGCTTTCTCCACGATTGATCGGAGTATCGTTCGAGGTCATCTCTTTGCAGCTTATGTCGATCAAGCTTTACTGCGATTCTTTCTACTACACTTGTGAGTAGGCCCTGTATATATTTTAATTTTATTAAAATCTTTTAACGGTAATACACTAGGCTGGTGCGCCTTTGTTTTCTTCTTTTTGTCACTAGGATATCCCCATCCATGAAGGGCAGCAAGGTCAGTGGCACCATTGTTGGTATCATCCCTATGGGCAATTGACTCTTGGATTACCCTCTCGTGCGTAGGAGAATTTGTTTTCCATGCAGGCATAGGCCTCTTGAAGATTGGGGGGGGGGGGTTCTGAGGGCCGCATTAGCCTGCCGAATAAACCCAAGTGCTGCCTCCTCCAAGTTCCTTCCCTTCCTGGGCCTTTTGGTTGGAAGGCAGAAAGGACCTGGGAATCAGTCAGGCTACTGGGCCCGGCCACCTCCTGGCTGCCACATACCCCCGCCACCTCCTGGCTGCCACTCTCCCCTGCCACCTTCTGGCTGCCACTTTCCACAGCCTCCTCCTGGCTGCCACATTCCACAGCCTCCTCCTGGCTGAGGCTTTCCTGTGTATGAAAAAGGGACATAGTTTTAGTTTTTGGTTCATCAATCACACACAATTTTCAGCTCATGACTGTTGCAAATTGAATGTTAGCCACTTCAGCCCTGGAAGAATTTACCCCTTTCCATACCAGAGCACTTTTTGTGATTCGCCACTGCATCGCTTTAACTGACAATTGCACGGTCGGGCGACGTGGCTCCCAAACAAAATTGCCTTCTTTTTTTCCCCACAAATTGGTGGTATTTGATCACCTCTGCAGTTTGTAATTTTTTGCGCTATAAACAAAAATAGAGCGACAATTTTGAAAAAAAAAATCAATATTTTTTACTTTTTGCTATAATAAATATCCCCAAAAAATCTATTAAAAAACATTTTTTTTCCACAGTTTAGGCCAATACGTATTCTTCTACATATTTTTGTAAAAAAATCGCAATAAGCGTATATTGATTGGTTTGCGCAAAAGTTATAGCGTCTACAAAATAGGGGATAGATTTATTGCATTTTTATTTTTTTTTATTTTTTTTACTAGCAATGGCGGCAATCTGCGATTTTTATTGTGACCGTGACATTGCGACGGACATATCAGACACTTTTGACGCATTTTTGGGACCATTTACATTTATACAGCGATTAATGCTATAAAATTGCACTGATTACTGTATAAATGTTACTGGCAAAGAAGGGGTTAACACTAGGGGCGCTAAAGGGGTTAAATATGTTCCCTAGTGAGTGATTCTAACTGTAGGGAACTTACAAGGGGAGGAGACCAATCTGTGTTCCTCTGTACTGGGAACACACATCGTCTCCTCACCTCTGACAGGACATGGATCTGTGTGTTTACAAATTAGACACAAAGGGCCAGATTCTCAAAGAGTTACGCCGGCGTATCAGCAGATACGCCTACGTAACTCCGAATCTAAGCCCGTCGTATGTTTAAGTGTATTCTCAAACTGAGATACACTTAAACATGCCTAAGATATGACGGCCTGCGCTGTCGTATCTTAGGGTGCAATATTTATGCTGGCCGCTAGGTGGCGCTTCCATTGCAGTCGGCGTAGAATATGCAAATGAGTCATTACGCCGACTCACGAACGTACGCTTGCCCGTCGCAGTAAATTGACGCCGTTTCCGTAAGAGATACGAGGCGTAAAGATAAAGCTGCCCCCTAGGTGGCGTAGCCAATGTTAAGTATGGCCGTCGTTCCGGCGTCGAAATTTGAAAATTTTACGTTGTTTGCGCAACTCGTCCGTGAATGGGGCTGGACGCCATTTACGTTCACGTCGAAACCAATGACGTCCTTGCGACGTCATTTAGCGCAATGCACGTCGGGAAAATTTAGGGACGGCGCATGCGCAGTACGTTCGGCTCGGGAACGCGCCTAATTTAAATGATCCACGCCCCCTACCCGGATCATTTGAATTAGGCGGGCTTGCACCGGGGGGATTTACGCTACGCCGCCGCAACTTTACAGGCAAGTGCTTTTTGAATCAAGCACTTGCCCGTAAAACTTGCGGCGGTGTAACGTAAATGCGATATGTTACGCCGCCGCAGATCTACGTGAATCTGGCCCAAACATTCTTGGCCAACATCGGTAGAACATTTATTTTAAGGAGTATTTAAAGACAAAAATATAAGGTCCACTTATCAGATTTCTCACCCCCTCTGATGGCCCATTGTAAAAATTTTAGGGTGGGGGGAGGGTTCCAAACAGGACCGAATTCCAGACAAGGCCACCGAGGCCAAGCCAGACAAGGACAAAAAAGGAGCATTAAAAGCTTACAGCATGCATGAAAAGGGGACATTAACAGCATATTACAATCATGGTAATTAGGGAATGATGAAAGAAATACAATACATTAGTAAAAATTAAATACATAGAATGTGATGTTAAAGGAGATAACCAGGGCTGGACTGGGACAAAAATTTGGCCCTGGACTTCATCCAGACTGGCCCACTTTGACAGATCTCTCCCATGGCGGCCGGACAACTCCCGCACCCCCCCCCCCCCCGGCCACCCAAACCCCCTCTCCCTCTTTACTAGCCACTAGCCATTCTACTTTATTAGAGTAGAACGGCTGGTACTGGTACTTTTATAGGCAGTACCAGTGGGGAAGCTAGACATTATTTCACCCGGGGCAAAGAATCAGTTCGGTGCTCCCCCTTATGGGACAAGATTAGGCAGAAGTGAGAAACTCCCAGGCCATAGCTGTTGAGTCAGCTGTCTGTCCCCTCCCCCTTGCTCCTCTGTCGTCCCCCCAGCTCCTCTGGTCCTCCCCCTGCTTCTCTGTTCCCCCCAGGTGAGCGCTGCAGGGAGGGAGAGGAGGTGAGCGCTGCAGGAAGGGAGAGACAGAGTAGCTGAGGGGGGCAGCGGTCTGCTGTCACTGAAGACGGCCCACTGAGCCATCGGCCCACCAGGAAACTCCCTGTAGTCCCAATGGCCAGTCCATCCCTGGAGATAACTTACCTTAATATAGCAGGACTTGCATGATGGCCGAACAGGTCTCTGGAATAATGATTCCCAGAGCCTGGGAAAAAACAGGTTCCGTCATCTGGAGATAATCCCTGAAATCATCAGGATTATTCTCCTGGATCTCCCGCAACAAAGGCATATGAGAGAATTGGTCATGCTGGAGCAACCAATTCTTTGTCCATGAACTCCTCCCCATCCTGTTAATGGACTGGGCTTGGGTGTAAGAACCCAAACACCAAGCCCCTGCACAGCACGTACATTATGTACCCGCAACATGGCTAGAAAGAGGTCGGCTGGTCAGAACAATCTAACAGAACGCACTGAAAAACAGAAAGGCCTGAGAAATGAGAAACAATTTGCATCACTAACGATTAACAGGAAATCCAGGGGGCCCTTGAACTTGAATTTTAGCTTCATTATTATAATTTTCCATTTTTTCAACATGTAAGATATGCTGGCTGGAGTATCTGTACTTGTGGTTGATCTGATTGGCTCCTGAGTCCTTGCTAGAAAAGGATACCTACAGGTTATTGGAAATAGGCCTTTTGTATAACATGCAAGGAACTATAGACTAAAATAAAAATGGTATAAATAAATGTAAAAAAAGTTTAAACATCTATCTCATTTAGGTAAAGCTGCAAATGTTTTTTTTCCCTGTAAAATGATTTCCGAACCTCCTACAAGATGGACCCTTCTTTAGCTGCAAGGTATACAGGGTTACATACTGTATGTTGAGAAGGAGAGTTATCATCACTGTCACTGTTCATTTCTATACTCCCCAAAGCCAGTTTGTGCAGGGCATGCCCAGCTCCCCACCCAGGGGCTGTGATGGACATTATAGCACTGTTCATATCAACTACAGAGAAGAGCAGACGTGCATAGGAAGTCCAGTGGCGTGCTCTGTGTCTAAAGGAAAACCTCACATTCCTACCCACTACTCCAGTGCATTTTGCAAATAGAGAGCAATTAAAATCAATAGTAAATGCCTTCATGCAGCCCCTTGAGCATTCCCAGGGCCCTAAAACGTGGAAGCACTGATATGTAGGTCTGCAGAGAAAGTCCAGCACTGGCATGCTATTTTTGCCTCACAATTAAAGCAGAGTTCCAGGCTTTTTTTTTTGTTATCATAAGTCAGCAGCTCTAAAACGTTTAGCTGCTGACTTTTAATAAACAGTCATTCACCTGTCCCACGTGAGGCCGCACCGAGACTCGCTCCTCTCCTCCTCCTCTCTGCGGTACCTCTATTGGAACTGTGGGCACCCGGCTGTGACAGCTTGTGGCTTCACAGCCGAGCGCGCACTGCCCAAATTCCAAGGCAAGTTGGGACCTGATTGGTGGGCGTGAGATACTTATTATTTGCCAACATTTTCTTACATCCGGGTTCATGATGGTATGAATAAACTGTTGCAGTTGATTTACTTCAAGCCATTCTCTGACTGGATAAGTTGGAGATTGTGACGTCACCTCTCCAACTCTTCCAATCAGAGAACACATTGCATTCATTGAGAAAACGCACAGCAATTTCTGAATGGTGCTCGTGCTCGGAAGCTAGTGGCAATCATCATAGAAGTGTTGCTTTGTACAGTAATTTTCAGCTTTCACAGGGATCAGCCTGGTATGAAACATGCATTCTAACATTGGTCCAAGATGGACCACTGCAATTATGCAAAAATATCCATACCTACATTTTAGCTTTAAATTCAGGGAGTAGTACTATACAGGAGGACATATATTTTTTCAATCTATGTAACTATGAATTTCAAGGATCTCTGGTGCTGTATGCAGGAGGCAGGGGAGTGTAAGGTGCAGCCAACATATGTTGCCTGATACAGTGCCTTGAAAAAGTATTCATACTACTTGAAATTTTCCAAATTTTGTCATGTTACAACCAAATGCGCTAGACCAACACAAAGTATAACATAATTGTGAAGTGGAAAGAAAATGATAAATGGTTTTTAAAATTGTATACAAATAAATATCTAAAAAGTGTGGTGTGCATTTGTATTCAGCCCCTCTGAGTCAATAGTTTGTAGAACCACCTTTCACTGCAATTACAGCTGCAAGTTGTTTTGGGTATGTGCCAGGGCTGGACTGGGACAGAAATTTGGCCCTGGACTTCATCCAGACTGGCCCACTTTGACAGGTCTCTCCCATGGCGGCCGGGCAACTCCCGCACCCCCCGGGCACCCAAGCCCCCTCTCCCCCTTCACTAGCCGTTCTACTTTATTAGAGTATAACGTGTGGTACTGGTACTTTTATAGGCAGTACCAGTGGGGAAGCTAGACATTATTTCACCGGGGCAAAGAATCAGTTCCGTGCCCCCCTTATGGGACAAGATTAGGCAGAAGTGAGAAACTCCCAGGCCATAGCTGTTGAGTCAGCTGTCTGTCCCCTCCCCCTTGCTCCTCTGTCGTCGTCCCTGCTCCTCTGGTCCTCCCCCTGCTTTTCTGTTCCCCCCAGGTGAGCACTGCAGGGAGGGAGAGGAGGTGAGTGCTGCGGGAAGGGAGAGACAGAGGAGCGGAGGGGGGCGGCGGTCTGCTGTCTCTGAAGACGGCCCACTGAGCCATCGGCCCACCGGGAAAGTCCCTGTAGTCCCAATGGCCAGTCAATCCCTGGTATGTATCTACCAGCTTTGTACATCTAGAGAGTGAAATTTCTGCCCATTCTTCTTTGCAATATAGCTCAAGCTCTGTAAGAATGGATGGAAAGCGTCTGAGATGAGTCTTGCCACAGATTCTTCTCAATTGGATTTAGGTCTGGACTTTGACTGGGCCATTCTAACACATGAATATGCTTTGATTTAAACCATTCGATTGTAGTTCCAAATCCACAAAATCCAGTAAATCCACATACAATATGTCAGCTATTTCTATAACACATTTCAAACTGGAGGTTAAGAAACCAATCACGATTTTCCTTCCTTCAATAGACAGCTGAGAGCTGTATTTGAATTGGTTGGCTCCTGCCCCCTTTATGGCTCCTAGTTATATGCATAAACCCCTTATCTTCAGTTTAGCATAAAAAAAAAAAGCGCATCCAGCGTCTGCCATAGGTGTGACATGTTTAACTGATTGCAAATGGATGATTGATGTCTTTTTCACCACAAACCGGCACCACACATAAATATTAATTCTGTCGGTGTGTAAACAATGTGGGCTGAGGGTTTATAATCACTTATTTTCTTTTGTCTGTTGATTTCCCTCTGTGCTCAGCAAGTTCTTTCTGGCGTTTTTCCTCTCGTTATTGATTCTCTGGTAATTCACTTTAAGGCATGGTGGCAGTGTTACTAAATATCGTTCCGTAGAAAGGCTAAATCAGTGCTTGCCTGCTACATTCCTCGCAGGAAAATACATCATTTTCATAAAGAGTTCCTATATTTCATTAAAGTGCAGATTTATGTAACATAGCAGAGCAGAGATTCTGTTCGGTTTATTGTTCAGGAAAACGTGCACGCAAGTTGCAATAAACAGAATGCTTCATATTCGCCCTTTATTAATCTAACTGAGAGCTGCTATTTTTCTTTGGTGTTTTAGAGCTGCATATCACAGCTTTATTATAATAGTAAAATGTACAAATTATGAACTTAGCAGCGGAGGTTGAGGAAATATTAAATTGGCAGTGATTCCCAGGGTGACAGTATTTGGTCTTTGGAGCAAAGGAAGGCTTCAGACAAAGAAACACCAACAGAGAGCAATCAGCTTGTATTCATGTGATGCCCCAAGCCAGCTCTTTTTTTTTTTTTTTTTTAACTGCGGCGCACACACAGGGATCAGAAATATTTTGGTTCAGCATCATGTTGCATTAAGACCCTCCACAAGCAGGTTTTAAATTTAGGTAGCCGCTGACAGGTTGAATAAACCATTAGCTTTTCTATATCCAGGCTCCAGTGGTGAGATCTTGACAGATGAGTTTGCGGCTGTGACCACCTACCATGGCCATCATGAAAGACTTTTACTGTCCCTGTGAGACTACAGTAAAACTGACATTACAATCTGATTGCACAATCTCCTTAGAGCTGCCAGCAATTGTGTAGGGCAAGCCTGGATACAGATTGGATTGTTTTTGTAGACCATCACATCATATCGTTTTGGTAAATCCAAAGGGGAATATGCAGAATGTAATATACAAACATGTAAAAAAAGAGGGGAATAGTGCGCTGGTCTAGAATCATAAATTTAAATTAAATGAGCAGCTACACAGGACTGTGACTAAGATTCAAAAGTGATTAGAAAAAAAAAAGTAGCGCTAAATTGTAGGAGACATATTGTTATCTCACTGGGTGAAGTGTGACCCACTCAGTTGGTGCAGTAAAAATATGCGCTAATAAGTCCATATAACAAAAAAGATAAAACACAAATGTGAAAAGTCCGTAAGCATGAACACAGAACATAAAAATAAAAGTGATCACGGGTTACAGAATAAAAGCAATATGGGGAGAGGTGTACCAAGCCTTACGCATTTTATTTTTATGTTCTGTTGGTTTTATTATATTAAAACCCACCTTTTGACCTGCACTATGGGAGCACTGTTTTTCTTTCTCCTTCCATGTCTAGCGGATTACGTTTTTTGGGTTGTTCCATCGTGCCTTCATTTACCCTACAAGGAGTTTCCCCATCTGGAGTTGTCTTAGCACCTTCTAAAAACAGGGGGGATACCCTGTGAGCTCTAAGTCTTCCACAAGTCCTGGATACCATTCTCCAAGTATTTCCAGGCGTTGGGTCCAGGGGTTACGTTTGTGGTCTTTATCATCCAGAGCCTTCAGACAAGCCAAGCCTACCAGCTGTTGGGATTTCATATGCCTGAATGATCTGCTGCCGTTGACAAGTAGATCTACTTGCTTCAGTAAGCGTATTCAGTCTTTTCTTATCCAAAGAAAGTTCCATGTGACGATCTACACAGTTACACGTATACTTTTTCCTGGGATTCTTCAGTTCATGCTTACAGACTTTTCACATTTGTGTTTTATCTTTTTTGTTACATGGATTTATTAACACATATTTTCACTGCACCAACTGAGTGGGTCACACTTCACCCAGTGAGATAGCAATATCTCTCCTACAATTTCTTTTCTAATATGCAAACATACCTCAGAACTTTAAAAATCTGAATCTGGTGGGAAGCACTAAAAGCAGCTTGCACAGCACAGTGAATGTTAGGTGTGGCAAAATTACGCTAACAGTGGGAGGGACTTAAAACTTGAGATCTGTAGCATGACCCCCTTGGGGACTGCTTAGATTTACCTGGTCATCTGCACCACCATGAGCCTGTGAACATTCCAACCCACCTGACACTCTGGGTTCAGACATCTTTGCACCACCTTAAAGTAATAAGTCACACAACTCAGTGAGTATATACTCTATTGACGTTTACTGAAGTAACTCAAAGAAGATCTTGTTGCACAGAGGAGTTAATAGATCAGATGAACGGAAGAATTTCTCTACAATAATACAAGTTAAGACAATTTGGCCAAGCAGTATATTGTATACACTTATGTACAATAGATTACCATTTGAACATGACCTGAAAGGATAAGCAAGAGTTTAGCATTAATCCTGGCAAGATTTCTAAAGGGGGAACCCAGGCTGGCCCATTTGACCTTTAATTCTAATGAGAGATGAAAAAAGAATGGTATGAGGGCCCTTTAAGTAGTAATGACAGCAATGTTCCAGTTGCAGGCATGATGGTCTTCACCAGCAGTCGGAGCTCATTCACTGTAACTGTAGGCCGATACAATGCCTTCTGGACAGCGGCTCCTGGAGAAGCATCCTTGCAGCGGATCACTTGCGACAATCATCTGTTGCGAAGCACGGGTTGTTGGACTGCTGAGGTGGTGCTGGATAGATATCTGATGAACAGCAAGCACTGCTAGGCCCTTCTCGGCTGGGTTGGGATATTGTACACCAGTAAGCCGCGATCCCACTCTCTTCGCACAGAGACTTCCTTCACGCACAAGGCCCAGGAGGAAGTGAGCGAGGGGCGGTCTCTGGCCTCTTTTATAGCTCTTCCTGGCAATCTTGTGGATGGTAGCAAAGATCCCTGGGATATGTAGTCCAGGTGTATATGCCTATGAGGCAATTGACATTCTGAGGTACTACCAATTCCACAATCCCTTTGATTTAGTGCACAAATATGATGTCAGTTAGTGGTGCTGGACTAGAGGGACAATACGATACATGGAGATGACCAGGAATCGCTGTACTGTGCAATTTAAGTTTACATTGCTACATATCTATCTAATTAAATAAAATTACTGCACTGTCTTGCAAATCAAGTGAAATAGTGAATGGATGAAATGTGAATTACATTTGTTTTAGAACGTCAAGCTGCAACTTCCTGTGGTATACACATAAAAACAACAACTTTCAATATTAAGTTGCGCTAAACCTTCATATGAAGTGAATCTGTTATGTTGAACAAAGATCATGCTAAACTTTCATTTATAGTGACTCCGTGCAGATGTAAAATTAGTTGGTTATTACATTGTGTCACATTCTAAATAGTCCATTATATTGAAGATGAATTTCAAATGTGAGACTGAAACATGATGCACCCAAGAATTGTGATAAAGTAAGATGTAGCTTCCACCTCTACACACACTGCCGCTTACTGACTCCAAATGATCTCCTATTAGGAGAGATCACACACACTTTTGGCTTAATACCCAGCCTGGGCCTTTAAGATACCAAGCAATGGTCCCAGCGTCCTCCCAAGTGTTATCCCTCACAGGTGCATATTGCCAATTGGTCCCCATGAAGAAATTAAAGCTTTCAGTATAAAATCTTAATGTTGGTTTTATTATATAAAAATATTATCTATCTATCTATCTATCTATCTATCTATCTATCTATCTATCTATCTATCTATCTATCTATCTATCTATCTATCTATCTATCTATCTATCTATCTATCTGTAGCACTACCCCCGAAGGAGCTGCTGGTTTAGATTTGGGCCTGCCGTTACCTTACTGTTCCATGCGGTCATCTCAAGGGTTCTCCTTGAAGAGTTATCCATAAGAAATGTTTGCACCAACACAAAGTCTCTTTCAAGGGTTTTATTGAACAATAGTTCTCCAACAGAGTGTAGAGCAGTGGTTCTCAACCTGGAGGTCGGGACCCCCTTGGGGGTTGGAATGACAATTTGCCAGGGGTCCCTGAATCCTTGGCTGTTCCTGAAGCCCGCACAGCTCTCCCAGGCTTCTCGCGGCCTCCCAGCAGAGCTGTCCCTGGAGCCTGCGGCCACCCACTCAGCCTCTTTGCAGTCACCCATTCAGTTCATGGCATGGCTGGGGGGCAGAGACTAGAGATCAGCTGACTGGTGATAAATGTGAAGTTTGAGGGACTGGAGGAGACTATCACCTGATTTCGGCATAGGTGTCACTGCTGCAAGACACTGCAAAGTGAGAACACAGTGAAGCCAGAGAAACAGTGCATAACACTACCTGTGATTATAGTTGCCATTAAAAGTCCCCACTACAGTTCTCAGATCAGCAGATAACCTTGATCAAGAGTGCCTAAGTTGGCTGATCAGAACTCCCCCCAGTGCTGCCACTGATCTATGAACAACAGCGCCTGCAATGCAAAAATAATTTTATAAAAATTAATTAAGCTGGGGCGTGGTCTAGCCGTGTTTGGAGATGGCAGCTTAGTTGGAGAGCTCCCGCCGTTATGGACCTTTATCATTTGATGGAACGCCGGTAAGATGTCACGTTAAACCGGAAAGGCTAGAATCGGGTACCAGCTTGTGTCGGCACTGGTTTGGGACATTTTTACCATTTCTCCGTGGTGAATTGGCAGAGATATAAGAGGTGACGTCATCGCTATTGGGCTCGTCACTATGGAGAACCCGATGGGATTATCACCACAGCCAGCTTCAAAGGAGACTTTGACACCCCAAAACTCTGACCGGAATTTCGGGAATGCGACGAATTTTCCTCAGGGACTCAGTCTGAATGACTTACACTCAGTTGCAAATGACATCAAAAACACGCTGTCAGCAGCCATTGCCGAGCTGTGTATTGAAATGCGCAATGTCACTGCACGAGTCATGGAAGTGGAGAAAACAACTGCGCAACAAGGCGCTGTGCTGCGCCATGTTAACAACAAAACTGACACTAATACCATTCACCTGAGAGACCTCCACCGTCAGGTTGAGGATTTAGAGAACCGCAGCAGGCGCCATAATTTGAGGGTCAGGGGATTGCCTGAAAATGTGGAATATGACCAACTTTCCGCTGTGGTGTCTGATATTTTTAATAACCTTATTGGTCGCCCTCCTCTGTCACCCATTAAGATGGAGCGCATACATAGGGCTTTGAGACCGAAAGGTAAACCTGGCGATCCTCCAAGGGACGTCATATGTTGCTTGTGCGATTTTCAAGTAAAGGAAGATATACTGAGGAACGCAAAATTGCGTGCTAAGTGCTTGTATAACAACACGGTTATTCAGATCTATCAGGACTTATCCAACATAACCCTCCAGCACAGGAGAGACCTCAGACCTCTCCTTGATACATTGCGCGATAGAAACATCATCTATCGCTGGAAATTTCCTTTTGGATTGCTTGCCTCTAACCAAGGTCATTCAGCTTTATTAAGAGTGCCAGAGGACCTGCATCAATTCTGCAAGACACTAGATATTCCATATATTGAGGTACCTAATTGGTACGCTGATTTTCGCTTCAAATCATATAGAAAAGACCATATACATGAAGATACGATGGAAACTGCCCCGACAAGATTCAGAAGACGACGCTCACATTCTACTGACAAGCCTTTATCCTCATCAATGGAGCCTCCGCGTGAACATCAATCATCTGATTCCTCCAGATACAGAAAATCAAGACGCGAATACTGATGCCATTGGGCTTATTATGGACCTTTTCCTGTTTCCACTGTCCTATTCACCTTGAAGTGATGGTTCATAAGTATTGATTTTACTTAATGTTGTTTAATTTTGTGCTACATGGTCGGTGTTTATAATAGCCTAAAGGTAATTTTCTATATCACCCTTTGTTTGCAATATGTTGTTGCCAGGGTGATGTACATAGCAACACTGCTACTATTTAATTGTTTGTACTTCCTGGTGCAATGCCCAACACCGATCATTCCCATACTTTTATTTTCTGGGCGTCCTTTCATCTTCCTGTTTGCATGTTCTGCGCAATATATATCCCTACGACAATTTAAATGTTCATCCACAAACGTTTGATGCCCCAGTATAGTTTTCCTTTGGTAATAGCTCCTAAGTTATATGTGTGTACACTTATGGGTTGGGAGGAATGGATTTTTCATTCCCACCTCCCTGTGAGTTTCTTGTTTTTCCCTCGCGTTCCAAAATTCACGTCCCTATTCTGAGTTGCTGGTCTGTAACGGTGGGCAGCCCACTGGTTTGGTCTCGCATTTTTGACACGACTCATTCCAACCCCCGCATAGCAAAGCCCTGTACCCTCTCTTTGATAAGGACCGGGTTACAGGGTATTTGCTGTACTATTTGCTGTATTTAACTTCCCGTTTGGGGAATTTTGTTACTTTTCTTGTTCTTCTGCCTCGGCAGTTCGTTTCGAGTTTCATATACTCGTCCCCCCCCCCCCCTTTTTTTTTTTCTTCTCCCTCTTTCTTTTTATCCTCATACCTGATTGCTGTACACGTTGTGTTCCCTTCACCTTTGAAATATGAATTCTTCTGTCACTTGCTTATCAAATATGAAACAAAATGTGAAACTGTATTCCATGAATGTAAAAGGTCTCAATATTCCCGAGAAGAGATCGAAATTGATGTTATTATTAAGAAAATCAAAGGCTGACATCATATTCTTACAAGAAACGCATTTTAGATCAAATTACTGCCCAACATTCAAAGACAAGAAATTCCCTCATATATTCAATGCGACCAATCCAGAATCTAAGTCTAAGGGCGTTTCTATTCTGATTGCTAAATCGTGTCCTTTTCAGATATTAGATGTCAAAACTGATGAGAATGGTAGATACTTATTCCTGAAGGGCACATTATACAATAAATCCATCACAATGGCCAATATTTACGCCCCCAATAGATTGCATGCTCCATTCTTTGCAGAAACTTTTAATTTACTGGAAACGTTTGCCACGGGTATGCTTATTGTAGGGGGTGATTTTAACCTGGCCCTAAACCCACTATTAGACACCTCTTCAGGTTCCTCCAAAATCTCATATAAGACCTTACGTATTATCAGGAACTCTATTGGTCAACTGTCCCTGCATGATACTTGGCGCACTGTTTACCCCACCTCGAAGGATTACACTTTTTACTCTCCCCCCCACAATACCTACTCCAGACTTGACTACTTTCTGTTATCTCAAGGGGACCTAGACTGCCTTACTGAAGCGACGATAGAACCAATGTTCCTTTCAGACCACAATCCCATTACTGTATCTTTAACCTTTGCGGAAAAACCTAATACACCTAGAATTTGGAGGCTTGACAATTCTCTGCTTAATGAGGTCAATAATGTAGAGAGGTTACATTCCAAAATCACTCAATACTTTCTTGATAACAATACGGTTGATATGCACCCTCTAACAATCTGGTTAGCGCATAAGTGTGTTGTTAGGGGGGAATTAATAGCTTTGGCTGCTAAGAAGAATAAATTACGGCAAGCACACATTAAATTTCTCACGGACCGAATCGCTACTTTAGAAAACATGCATAAACAGTCTCTTGCCCTAGATACTCTAACAGAACTTTCTAAGGTAAGGGAGGAACTCCTTCTGTTTTTAGGGAAGAAGGTTAAACGCAACTTTATCTTCTCCAGAAAACTTTTTTACGAATTCGGAAACAAAAATAGTAAACTGTTGGCCAATACCCTTAATAGTAACAATACGAAATATAATACTATACATTCCATATCAGATCCGAGTGGTAAAGTGTATAATAAATCCGCAGATATAGCTAATCAATTTCGTATATTTTATTCAAAGTTGTACAATTTGCCGGCTACTGTCGTCCCAAAGGACTCACCTAAGAGATCTGATTTGATCTCTGAATTTTTGAAATCGTATAGCCCTACTGCCATTAATGCGGACGTAGCGGAAAGTTTGAATAAACCCCTGGATCTGAATGAAACTCTATATGCTCTCAAACAACTTAACGCAGGTAAGAGCCCGGGACCTGTTGGTTTCACGACTAATTACTATAAGACCTTTAAAGAATCGGTTATCCCTCATTTTTTGTCGGCATTTAATTCTATTCCTGCTCCCCCACGTCTGACAACAGAACTCTTGGAAGCACACGTAGTTATGATACCCAAACCGAACACGGATAAGACGATTGTGTCCAATTACAGACCCATATCGCTTCTTAATGTGGACATAAAATTATATGCTAAGATCATCGCCAATCGCTTGCTTCCTCTGCTTCCGGACATGGTCTCTTTAGATCAGGTAGGATTTATTCCGGGAAGGGAGGCAAGGGACAATACTAGTAAGGCTATTAACATTCAGCATTGGATGTTAAGATCAGGATCCCCTGGATTTTTATTGTCCCTCGATGCAGAGAAGGCCTTCGACAGGGTGGCGTGGGACTATATGCTTGAGGCGTTGAAAGCCTTAGGAATGCAAGATCGTTTCCTCCAATTTATTCAGCTACTGTATTCAACACCCACGGCTAGAATCAAGATAAACAGTGGTCTGTCGGAGGCCTTCTCTGTAGCGAATGGTACGCGACAGGGATGCCCCTTGTCCCCGATCATTTTTGTACTCGCTTTAGAACCACTCCTCTGCAAATTGCGGGCTAACCAAGATATTACGGGTGTATCCATAAAAGACAGATCTTATAAATTGGCTGCCTACGCGGATGACATTTTGTTATTTTTGACCAAACCAATCACGACTATCCCCAATTTATTAAAGGATTTTTCCTTGTTCAAAACCATATCCAATCTGAAGATTAATTTCAAGAAATCCAAGGCATTGAACGTATCTCTCCCCAGTAATACTGTTAGCCTTTGTAAACAAAACTTTCCCTTTACTTGGGAAGGAGACTGCTTGTCTTACCTTGGGATCAAATTGTCACCTACCATGCAGGACTTATTTGACAAGAATTTCACTCCCCTTCTTCGTACAATAAACAATGACCTCCTTGGTTGGGATAAGGGATTTTTTTCATGGTTTGGTAGATCTGCTATTGTCAAGATGAATGTCCTCCCCAGACTTTTGTACTTGCTACAGGCCATTCCGGTAAGAATTCCTAACACTTTTTTTAAGAAATATAGACAGATGTGTCTGAAATTTATATGGAATGGAAAGCAAGCTAGGACTAAATGGGATAAATTGATCGTCCCCAAACTCATGGGAGGTATAGGCATACCTGATCTTGAAAAATACTATTGGGCTTGTCATCTGACCAGAATAGTTGACTGGAATCTTCATGCGGAATTCAAAGATTGGGTAAATCTTGAAGAATCGTCCTATACACAATCTATCCCTCTGAAATACTTACCATGGATTGAATCTCGTAAACTGCCGAAGTCGATTAATTCGCATCCCGTTACGGGTACTAGCTTAAAAATCTTTAGATCACTTTGCAAAAAATATAACATATCCTCGATGCATGGCCCCTTGACACCTTTGACGGGAAACCCGGAATTACCTTGTTTTCACTCGACTGATTGCTCCAACGTTATGCCCATTATAGAAGAACACAGGGTGAGCGCGCTATTTGATAATAACAATCTTATCTCATTTGAATCATTTCTTAGGAAAAATCCTAATAGTGCGATTTCTCCACAGGAATTTGTTCAGTTTACCAAATTCGTTAACAGGTCGAATTCATACTCGGTATGGAACAGACCAAAAACACAGTTTGAGATTCTTTGCCTTAAAAACGCTCCCCAAAGGCACTTAATCCCCTTCCTGTATGCCATGTTTTTTTCCAGTTTGGATTTAAAGGCAGACGTCACTAATCTAAAGTGGGAAGATGAACTTGGCATTGATATATCTACTGACCAATGGGAGGTTATTTTTCGCAGGATGCATAAAGGTTCCTTGAACGTTTTGACTCAAGAAAATGGGTATAAGATCTATTCAAGATGGTACAAAACACCCCAAATTATTTGCAAATTTAATCCGAGTGTCTCAGCCGTATGCTGGCGATGCAATATTGCTCTGGGATCTCTGCTCCATATATGGTGGGATTGCATTCTTATTAAGCCCTTTTGGAGAAAAATTCACAACCTAATTTCTAGTATTACTACCTACACCCCTGATTACACGGCTGAGCAATACTTACTGCATCTTTCTTCCCTACCCCATTCAACATATAAAAACTCAATTGTTTTACATCTCATAAATGCGGCCAGGCTTTGCATCCCAATTAAATGGTTGCAGTCCTCCCCCCCTACTATTTCTGATTGGATAAAAAAAGTTCAACATATAGCAGATATGGAAAACCTAATCCATCAATCGAACGATTCCTCTAACAGTTTCAATAAAAAATGGGCATGCTGGTCTAACTTCACAGAATCTAGTGAATTTCAGTTATTGTCTATCAATTGACCTCACCGGCTTTCATCTGTTCCTTATGGAATAAGTTTCATCAAGTTTCGCACGAGATGGTATTTTATGTGTTTATTTGACTCTTTTTATTGCTGCCACACTTCATTTCATAAGCTTCTTCCCCTTTCCTTGTCCTCTCTTCCCTTTCCCTACTCCATTTCTCTCTAAAATATGATACACTGTTATTTGTTTTCAGTGACTAGAATTGTTGTTTCTCCTTATTGAAATTGACTAATTGTATATGTATCACAATACTCGACTTGAATTTGATTGTTGAACCACTGTATGTTTATTTACATATTGAAAATTAATAAAAACATTTAAAAAAAAAAAAATAAGATAAAAAAATAAATAAAAAAAAAAAAAAATTAATTAAGCTGACTTTATTCTTTGAGATTTTTTGTTCATGCAAAAATTATTTGAATAACACGATAAGATCAGTGTAAGTATGGACTGCAGACTATAAAAAAATAAATCAATATTTATTAACAATAGGTCACTTTACAAACACCAGTAACAGTCAGACTAGGAGACTGACACAGACACTAAATTATCTTCACAGTGAATTGCTTAAAATAGTCCACTAAAAGCTTGGGCCAAATCCTCAAAAGAGATACGACGGAGTAACTGCTGTTACTCCGTCGTATCCCTGGTCCTAACTATGGAACTGATCCACAGAATCAGTTTCCCAAAGTTAGGACGAAGATCCGACATGTGTAATTAAATTACACTGTCGGATCTTAAGGATGCAATTCTAGGCCGGCCGCTAGGTGGCGAGGCCATTGCGGCCGGCCTAGAATATGCAAATGACCAGTTACGGCGATCCATGAACGCTCCGACGGGCCCGTCGCTCTAAATCTACGTCGTTTACGTCGAGTTCCGCCGCGTAAAACTAGGGCTGAGCCCTAGTTGTCTTAAGCCATGTTAAGTATGGCCGTCGTTCCCGCGTGTCGAATTTTAAATTCTACGTCGTTTGCGTAAGACGTCCGTGAATGGCGCTGGACGCCATTAACGTTAACGTCTAAGCAAATGACGTCAAAGCGACGTCAGTTAGCGCAATGCACGTCGGGTAAGTTACCCGACGGAGCATGCGCAGTACGTCCGGCGCGGGAGCGCGCCTAATTTAAATGGGGCGAGTCCCATTTGAATAGGAACTCCTTGCGCCGGCCGGATTTAAGTTACAGCGCCGCAAATTTCCAGGTAAGTGCTTTGTGGATCGGCACCTAACGTGGAAATTTTGCGGCGGTGTAACTTAAATCCGAAAAGTTACGTTGCGCCGCTTCTTTGTGGAATCCCCCCTTGGTATTTATGTTGGATTTGTAATGATGTGTATGCTTTATGTAATAATTCAAGTTCAATTGTTATGCCTAGTTCCTTATGCATGTTAGGAAACAGTTAACAGTTTTGGTCATGTGATCTGGGGGCGGGGAGCTGTTAGTTGTAAAATGGATCCTGCTGAATAAAGACCAGTCTCATGTTCAAGCTCTTGCTGTCTGCCTATACTACCAGAAGTCGGTTGAGAAGAGTCATGGCAGCAAACAGCAACACAAGGAACATTCCTTCCCTGGATTTGGAGTCAGGGAATGTATCTGAAAACGGGTCACAATGGAGGGAGCTGATAGAGCTTGTGTTTGCAGGACCAAATGCAGACAAACGGTCTGATCAGCCGAAAGCAGCTCACTTTCTGATATGTGTGGGACAAAAAGAACATGATAATGATATGTGCAGAGCCTGGACAAAAAGAAAACAGAGGTACTGAAAAGTTTGAAGCATACTGCAACCCAAGGAGAAACTCCACAGTGCAAAGGAAGCAGTGTGGAGGTGAGTCTGTGGATGAATGGGTGATACAGCTGCACTTGCTTGCCAAAGACTGTGCTTTCTATGATGCCAGAGATATGATAAAAGAACACATTCTAATGGGCAGTAAGTTTAAGGATATTCAGGAAAAGCTGTTGCAGGAAAAAGACTGAGGCCTCGTACACATGACCGAACATGTCTGCTGAAACTGGTCCGCTGACCAGTTTCAGCAGACATGTTTGGTCGTGTGTATAGCCGACCGGACCGGATTCCCGGCCTAGCGGACTTTTTCCAGCGGACAAATGTTTCTTAGCATGCTAAGAAACATGTCCGCTGGAAGCCATCGGACGTGTTCGGTCGTCTGTACAGACTCACCAGACACGTCAGATCGGCCGCCATCCCTCGCATGCGTTGAAGTGATTCGACGCATGCGTGGAAGCATTGAACTTCCAGGGTCGCGCACGTCGCCACGTCATCGTCGCGGCGACGGCCTGGCCACGTGGCGACACGTCACCGCGTTTGTTTTCCGCGGGGATTTTGGTCTGATGGTGTATACAGCCATCAGACCAAAATCCGGCAGCGGACATGTCTGATGAAAACGGTCCGCGGACCGTTTTCATCGGACAGATCCGCTGGTGTGTAAGGGGCTTTAAATCTTGAGAAAGCCATAAGGATTGCCAGAACATATGAAATGTCAAGAAAGGACATGTAGGTACTGGAAGGAACAATGCAATAGAAAATCACAGCAGCAGATATGGGCAAGAAAGAGCACACAAACGAATAAAGAGCCCTTATGGCACTGGGACAAGTAACACACAAGCAGCGTGTGGATATTGTGGAAACATGCACCATAAAAATAGTGGGCCAGATTCACGTAGATCGGCGCATCTTTATGCCGGCGTAGTGCATCTCTGATGCGCTATGCCGACGTAACTTCAAGAGGCTAGCACCGTATTCTCAGAGAAAATGCTCCCAACGTTGCGCCGGCGTAACTTAAATTCGTAGGCGTAAGCCGGCGTAATTCAAAGTGGGAAGGAAGTGGGCGTGATCCATTTAAATGAAGCGTGACCCCATGCAAATGAAGGGCCGAACGAACGATGCATGCGCCGTGACGTGATCGCATTTCCCGTGTCCCTCTATGCATGCTCACAACTACGCCCGGCGTATCCCCTGAGATAAGCCGGCCCACCGTTTACGCCCAGGGCATAAATACGCCCAGACATGCGCCCGTCGAGTGCAAAAGTACACCAGCAGCTTTGGTTGGTTTGGTGTTGTTACTTTTGCTTGCATATTTCAGAGCCATGTCTGCACCAGTGCCTAGGCCTAAGGACAGGAGGAAGAAAAACTTCACACGAGAGGAGAAGGCTCTTATTATTGATGCCATGTCAAGGCACAACAAGTACCTCGATGGTTCTGAGAGTGGCACGACCAGCAAGGTCCGTAAGGATGAGATATTGGCTGAGATTACAACACAGGTCAATGCCCTTGGCCATGATGATCGGTCCCCAAAGGACATAGGCAAAAAAATAAACGACCTGCTGCGTCTCGTGAAAGAGAAGGTGGCCAAGATGAGGAGGCACAGAAGGGGCACCGGGGGTGGGCCAGCCCTGAATATCACGCTGTCTCCTGATGAGCAGGTCATTGCCAGGTGCCTGGATAGGGAGCAGGTGGAGGGCCTGGAGGGCTTTGATTCTGTTGATCAGCCCTTGAGGACAGGTAAGTGTGTTTTATGTTTTATGGGGTGTGTAGCATGTGTGGGGGTGGAAGGGAACATGTGACAAGTGTGTGGGTCCACCAACATGTGAATGTTTTGTGTCATCCACAGATGTGCTGGAGGGAGCTGGGCCATCCTCGGCTGCTGGGCGACACACACCATCCCCTGAGGACAGTGTCCACACCTCTCCTTTAGAGGAAGTAGAGGAGGAGCACTGGGACCTGGAGGAAGGAATATACCTTGGGCACGAGACCACTATCCCAGGACCCTCCCATACCTCCACCTCCATAGGGGATATCCCCCCAAGGGCCTCCACCATCAGTGGAAGGCCCTCCTCCTCCTCCTCCTCCTCCATCAGGGAAGTACCCTCAAGGGCATCCCCATACAGACGGCCCCAAGCCTCTCCTGCACCCAGGAAGGCTACGAGGAAGACGAGGGGTGATCCAGAGGCCTTAGAAGCGACTTTGTCGAGGGACCAGGCCAGGCAGACCCGCCATGTTGGTTCTGTAGCATGTGACATGCGCCGTGTGGCAGACAGCCTGGCCTCCTTGGGCCAGACCCAGGCTGCCTGCACACTGGCAGCCCAGCAGGCCCTCACCCAGCAGGCTGATCAGACTACCGCCATCACGGAAAGCGTGCAGAAGGTCAGTGCAAACAGCACAGCGATAGTGACCTGCCTGGGGGACCTGGAGGCCACAACTTCAGGCCTTGTGGCAGAGGTCAGGAGCCTGGCAGTGGCCATACAGGCCAATACAGCTGCCATTGAGGCAGTGGGGAATCAGATTAATGCGGTCCTCACACGCATAGCCCTGGCTTTGGAGGGTTCAGTCAGCCAGCCAGAGAGAGACCGGGGGATAATCCTCCTCCCGATGAGCCACCCCCCCACCCGTGGCTCCCCCCAGGCAACAGAGGATCAGGAGCCTTGGCACTAGGAGTAGTCCATGTCAGGGCAAATGAGTGCCAGTTATATTATTTGATTATTATACTCAGGTTATGAGTGTTTTTTTTTTTATTATATTCAGGTTATGAGTGTTATTACAGTATTTTATTATTATACTCATGTTATGAGTATTATTATTTTATTATTATACTCAGGTTATGAGTATTATTATTTTGTAGTGTATGCACACGATCAGTAGTGCTGCTACAGTGTGACTGGTGTGTGAATGTGGGGGGTGACACTCGTGACAGTAAGGGGTGTCACCCTCAGTCGTTGGGGAGAATTTATCCCCATGAACGTGTGAATGTGGTATGAATGGTCAGCAACATAATTGGAGCCTTGCCGTGGCGTTGCTGCTCCCAAGTCCTGCATTGTGGACTTGGGCTAATCCAATGTGATGTGGATTTGGGGTGTGTGTGCTAGGGACCACAGTGGTGTGCATGCGTGCATTCTCCTTGTGCCATGATGAATGTGTGTGTTTAACGTGCAAAGATGCCTACTGTGAGGCATCTCCTGACTGCTGTTCCCTCAGCAGACGGGGTACCCTCGGTTAGGGGGGGACTGTGTGGCTCGGGGGTCAGGTCATCACGTATGTCAATCTCCAGGCCCTTTCTCATGGCAAAGTTGTGTAGAATGCAACATGCACCGATGATCTGGCACACAAAGTTTGGGGAATACAACAGGGTCCCCCCGGACTTATCCAGGCATCGGAAACGGGACTTCAGGAGGCCAAAGGTGCGTTCCACCACTGGGTCGGACAGTCATGCCTGACACCCATGTCACTCACCAACCAGCCAGCTGTTCCCGTACACGTTCTGTTCAAATTCTGTTGGGATGGTGCTTTGACGGTATATGTAGCTGACGTGGCTGGCCCCGGGGGGTTTGGCACGGACGTGCCATATGAGGCATTGGGCATCTGCTATCACCTGTACGTTGATGGAATGCCAGTGCTTACGATTGCGGTATATGTGCTCTGTGTCACGGGGGGGCTGGAGTGCCACATGTGTGCAATCAATGGCCCCTGCGGTGCGCGGGAATCTGGCAATTCTGTAGAAATCCGCCATTGCCTTCTGCCGCAGATGCTCCTGGGTGGGTCTGATGATGTGGTGGGACATGCGTCTGAGGATTGCGGGGACAACCTGGTGCACACATCTGCTCATGGTGGATTGTGACAAATTAGCCACAACTCCACTTGTACGCTGAAAAGATCCACTTGCAAGGAAATGGAGTGTTGCCAGTACCTTGACCAGTGGCTGCACTGCATGTGAGCGGTGTGTCTTGCTGGTGATGTCATCATGCAGGGTTCTGGCTAATTCCAGGATGGCATCAGTGTTGAATCTGAAGATGCGATACACCTCCGAATCCCCCATGCCAAAGATGTTCATGCGCGTGCGGTATATCCTCTCCCGTGCCCTCCTACGTGCCCGTAGACGCAGTAGTGCTATGACCACAGCTGCCCCTGGCATGTTGGCACACAGATGTGTTGTCCTGCAAGTGTAGTTGCTCAGCTCGTCCGTAACGCTGCTGCTGTAGCTGCTCTCCAGCTGACCTGTGCAAGTCTGTTGCAAAGTTACCCCTGCTTTTATGAGGGGTAACTTTAGGCCAGGCGTACAGCTTACGCGCACCGCGCGTAGCCTGCGCCGGACAAACGTACGTTTGAGAATCGGCATATCTCCCTCATTTGCATATTTGAATAGCAAATCAATGGGAGCGACAGATGCACCCAGCCTAAATATGCGCCCAAGTTACGCCGGCGCAGGAAAGTTACGTCGGTCGGATGAAGCCTATTTTCTGGCGTATCTGCTTCTGTAGGTACAGCGCAAAGATATGCCGGTGCACATTTAGACTTACGCGGCGTATCTCGAGATACGTCGGCGTAAGTCTTTGTGAATCTGGCCCAGTGTCTGTGTCTGGCAAGGAGGCAGATATGCAATAAATGCAAGAAAAGAGGACATTTTGCCAGGGTGTGTAAACTGTTTTTACTAACAGGAAGGTCAAAAACATGTTCTGTACATGCCATAGAGCAGGGGTCTCCAAACTTTCTAACGGGGGGGGCCAGTTTACTGTCCTTCAGACTTTAAGGGGCCAGACTGTTACCATTGGGAGTAGAAAATGTCCCCACGTCAGCGGTAGGAATTGTGCCCCATCGTTAATGTCATTGGGAGGAATTTTGCACCATCATTAGTCCCAATTGTTGGTGTCATTGGGGGGAATTGTGCCCCATCATTGGTGTCATTGGGCCCAATTGTTGGTTTTATTGGGAGGAATTGTGCACCACCTTTGGTATTAGGGGGGAGAAACTATGACCTGAGGGCAGTATAAAAGCAAACAAAAGTGCCGCATCTGGCCCCCAGGCCGCAGTTTGCCTCTGCTGCGTGTGCAGCCGCTGCAGCATGGCCAACGTAGAGGGCATGTCAACCTGGTGGGCATGTCACAGATTAGGCGGTACTTGGGCAGGTTGTATTTCCTTTGGAGGTCTGCCAGCCGAGCACTGGCATTATATGACCGTCGGAAATGCACACAGACTTTCCTGGCCTGCTTCAGGACATCCTGTAAGCCCAGGTACCTGCCCAAGAACCGCTGCACCACCAAATTAAGGACATGAGCAAAACAGGGCACATGGGTCAGTTGTCCCTGTCGCAGGGCGGAGAGGAGGTTGGTGCCATTGTCGCAAACCACCATTCCTGGCTTAAGCTGGCGTGGCGTCAACCACCTCTGAGCCTACCCCTGCAGAGCTGACAGAACCTCTGGCCCAGTGTGGCTCCTGTCCCCCAAGCACACCAGCTCAAGCACCGCATGGCATCTCTTTGCCTGCATACCTGCGTAGCCCCTTGAATGCCTACGAAGCACCACTGTTTCCGAGAACACATCAGCACAGGAAGAGGCCAAAGAGGAAGAAGAAGAGGAGGGGGTGGAGGAGAGAGGTGTGTCACAACCAGTAGTAGCATTTTGGAGGCGTGGTGGCGGAACAACCTCCAACACTACTGTACCTTTTCCTGCATCCTTCCCAGCTGGCAGCAGAGTCACCCAATGCGCTGTGAAAGATAGGTAACGTCCCTGTCCATGCCTGCTGGACCATGAGTCAGCGGTAATATGCACCTTACCACTGACAGCCCTGTCCAGCGAGGCATGGACATTGCCTTCCACATGCCGGTAGAGAGCCGGAATCCCCTTCCGTGAGAAAAAGTGGTGTTTGGGAGCTTGCCACTGTACCGCACATTCCACAAACTCACGGAAGGGGGCAGAATCTACCAACTGAAAAGGCAGCAGTTGAAGTGCTAGCAATTTAGCTAAGCTAGCATTCAACTGCTGGGCATGTGGATGGCTGGGAGAGAACTTCTTTCGGCGCTGCAGCAGCTGGGGCAGGTAAATTTGCCTGGTACAATCTGCCATCGGTGTACCGATAGTAGATTACCCGCATGTAGTAAATGTAAAGGTAGGGATGTTGGCGCTGCCAAAGTGAACACCTGCCTCTGAGGTATCCTATAGGTAATCTACCTGGGACAGTGACAGATATCAGGTAGCCCCAATAAGAAGCTGTGAGCTATATTAAGTATAGTGGGGCCTGTATGATAGTATAGGGGTGGGATGGTAGCACTGCCTCACTAGGCTCCAATACACTAGTGTTCCTATAAATGGTCGGCCCTAAGAGAGTTGAGGGCAGTAATGTGTAAGGCCCAATGTGAATAATACAATTCCTAGATGAGAGAGAAAAATGTGCAGGCTGCACAGTAGGCAGATGTGAATGCCAAATTGTATATCACACTGGCAATCGAGCCACTAAGTGTTAGGTGGCTATGCTATAATGCCTTATTCGCGCCAGTAACCACTCTGTGGGGTGGTGTGGCGCCAGTGGTTCCCAAATCCAGGGGTCGCTGCCCCAATGTGTATATAGAGTGCCTGGATGAAAACAATCTCTTATACAATTAAAGTATAACACAACTAAATCCCACAGTTAAAAGTAGATACTTGGGCTAATGCCCCCTGTGGAGAAAAATATAGCAGAGCAATATATGTCCAACGCCAATTAGCTATTCCTGTGGAGACAGAAAAAATCCATATAATGGCATAAACACAGTACCCAGTCCAGTGTGCATATATGGGCTGCTGCCCCCTAGAGGAAAGAAATAGCAGTCGTTCTACTAAAAAATGTCTGTTATACAGGCAGCAAGCTTGTAGAAGAAGTAAAAATAAAAGTAAATTGCATATCCAAATGCTGATAATGCTTGATAATTTGAAAAAACAGTTCATCCAGAGCCACTGAGTCACAGTTTATACAGGCATAGGTCTCATCGAAAGTAGTTGGAATCCAGCAAGGAGGGTGGGTGTGGAGGAAGTGGTCCTATAACATAACACGGCGTGATTCCGGTGCTCCCCTCACGGTTCCCCACTCACCAGATAGAAGCCCCCTCTTGGGGTAACAGGCGTATCTCAGGAACTCCTTGGGTTAATGCTCCACAGATTGGGGGGTCAGCTCCTTGTGCGATCCTATGCAGTCCGGTCTCTTTCGTGCCTCAGTAAAAAATAAAAAGAAGGGAGGCTCCGATAGTGTAGTAAATATGACACAAATGTGACATAAAAAATATATATTTATTAAAAAAATCAATTGATATAAAAAAGGATAGTGTGCATCAGCACCTGCATGTACAACAATAGCCCAATGCAGAGTGGCTGAGGTGGCTGATATACTACACTCGCTCCCTGGAGCTTACAGCCAAAAATGAAACACCATAAGAAAAAACAGTTTAAAAGTGTAAATAAAATATATAAGGTCCGTAAATGCTAGTACCAGCGTGTAAGTCACTAACTGGCTAAGCTAGAGCACAGGCGTGTGTTGCTGGTGGTGGCGTGCGTTCCAGCCAAACCATCTGACGTACCCGGAAGTGACGTCACACGTTCAG
The DNA here is from genome assembly GCF_905171775.1 of Rana temporaria. Lineage (NCBI taxonomy): Eukaryota > Metazoa > Chordata > Amphibia > Anura > Ranidae > Rana > Rana temporaria. The sequence goes on from NC_053491.1 coordinate 313,555,841, forward strand.
CCTGACGTACGTTTCGAAATCTAGTTCGTCTTCTGAGGCTTGTCGGTGTCACGTCAGCTGCTATTATTTATGGGAGTCACCAGGCCGCATCGATCCACCCACCCCCCGGGTGTAAGCCAATGATACTCCCCTGCCGCCATGCGTTAGACAATGGGAGACCATAGTAGTGGAGACATTTACAGCCTAGGGCTGCCGGGTTCGCGGCACTGCGTGACACCCATAATCATGCTGATGTGTAAAGACTTATGAAAAAGGGCTCTTCTAAGGATATTCAAAGTAAGCTAGGATATACTTAATAATAGGCCAACAGGACATATGTTAAATATATATACACATGTGATGACTAGGGGAGTCATGGAACGGAGAGACAATGTCATAAGACTCCACCCCATGAGACCATGAATCATCACATAGATGGGTATAGGAGATCGAAGCCTTAGTCATGAATAGAGAGTTGATAGTGTGTGCAGAGTAGGGACAAAGAATACATATTTCTCCAATGTACGCCTCCCTATAGCTGATAGGAGTGTGGGTAATGATAATAATACCAGTTAGTAAAGGAAAAAAAAACCCACAGAGAATGAGGATGTCTATGTGCTCAGTTGGTGTACTGTTGATACCCCTAGCTATAGGCATAGATATATCTGAGAATCAACTTATATACATACTATTATTAAGAGGAAATAAATTATAAAGAAAAATAATAATAAGAGTGTGTCCCCGTGCATATATGTCCCCGTAATTCGGGGATATAGTAAATGCTGAACAGAAGGACAAATGCATTCCGTGAGTTACAAGTGCTGGTGGATAGGTAGTGCGTATAGACAAACGTGAGCCTGTCACAGATACTGCTGATATTTAACAATGTATAACTGTGACACACCTAATTCTACACCTTCAGTCCTATCAGTGCAGGCTTCAGAGAGGACTGAGGGTATAGTGGGGTTGGATATCCCAGCTGATGAGGGGCAAGGGGAGGTCCGCTTTGTTCTTTGGTGTGGGTCTTTGAGGTACGCTTGCCAACGAACTGCATGGCAGGTCATCATATGTCTGGTCAAGCATGTGGTGCCCAAGCGGGTGATGTTTTGGCCACGCGAGATACGCTTGAGACATATGTTGCAAATAGCAGAGGTGCGATCTGATGCACTCGTCTCAAAAAAGGCCCACACCAAAGAACTTTTGGGATAATGCTGAGACACAGCAGCGCCCTGCATATGCGTAACTGTGCGTTGTGATGCAGTCGGTGTGTTGCCCTTAAACTGGCCTGTGGAGGGCATCCTGCCTCGTTGGGAACATGACTGCCAGATTGCTGTGCTTCTTGGGCACCCCCTCTCTCTGGGCTAACGTTACTGCCTTCCTCTAACTGTGTACCATCATCGGAGCCTTCAAAACGCTGCGCATCCTCATGCAGCATGTACCCAACACTGTGGTCAAACAGTTCGGGGGACTCCTCAGGAGGACATGGTGGGGCTAGGGAAGGAGTGACTGATGCCATTGAGCAGAGGGAAGAGTACGCCTTGGCAGCTGCTTTTCCAGACAAAGTACCCTGAGCCTGGATGAGAGAGGATGAGGATGAGGACGGCTTGGTCATCCACTCTACCAAGTCTTCGGCATGTTGCGGCTCAACACGGCCAGCTGCCGAAAACAAGGACGAGCGTGTCCAACGACCACGTGCTGATGAGGATGCACCGTGTCCACGACCAGCACTGTTGCCTCTAGACGCAGAGCCTGCTTGCCCTCGTGACTCTCTGCCTCTCCTTGTTGTCCTTCCAGACATACTAATGGCCTGCAGAGGACAAAGGTAGTACACACACCTTGTAGCTTTAGGTGCAAACTGCAGAGGACACGGGCAGTACACACCAAGTAGCTTTAGGTACAAACTGCAGAGGACACGTGCAGTACACACCAAGTAGCTTTAGGTGCAAACTACAGAGGACACGTGCAGTACACACCAAGTAGCTTTAGGTGCAAACTACAGAGGACATGTGCAGTACACACCAAGTAGCTTTAGGTGCAAACTACAGAGGACACGTGCAGTACACACCAAGTAGCTTTAGGTGCAAACTACAGAGGACACGTGCAGTTCACACCAAGTAGCTTTAGGTGCAAACTACAGAGGACACGTGCAGTACACACCAAGTAGCTTTAGGTGCAAACTGCAGAGGACACGTGCAGTTCACACCAAGTAGCTTTAGGTGCAAACTACAGAGGACACGTGCAGTGCACACCAAGTAGCTTTAGGTGCAAACTACAGAGGACACGTGCAGTGCACACCAAGTAGCTTTAGGTGCAAACTACAGAGGACACGTGCAGTTCACACCAAGTAGCTTTAGGTGCAAACTGCAGAGGACACGTGCAGTTCACACCAAGTAGCTTTAGGTGCAAACTACAGAGGACACGTGCAGTACACACCAAGTAGCTTTAGGTGCAAACTACAGAGGACAAGTGCAGTTCACACCAAGTAGCTTTAGGTGCAAACTACAGAGGACACGTGCAGTACACACCAAGTAGCTTTAGGTGCAAACTACAGAGGACACGTGCAGTTCACACCAAGTAGCTTTAGGTGCAAACTGCAGAGGACACGTGCAGTTCACACCAAGTAGCTTTAGGTGCAAACTACAGAGGACAAGTGCAGTACACACCAAGTAGCTTTAGGTGCTAACTACAGAGGACACGTGCAGTACACACCAAGTAGATTTAGGTGCAAACTACAGAGGACACGTGCAGTACACACCAAGTAGATTTAGGTGCAAACTACAGAGGACACGTGCAGTACACACCAAGTAGCTTTAGGTGCAAACTACAGAGGACAAGTGCAGTACACACCAAGTAGCTTTAGGTGCTAACTACAGAGGACACGTGCAGTACACACCAAGTAGCTTTAGGTGCAAACTACAGAGGACACGTGCAGTTCACACCAAGTAGCTTTAGGTGCAAACTGCAGAGGACACATGCAGTTCACACCAAGTAGCTTTAGGTGCAAACTACAAAGAACACGTGCAGTACACACCAAGTAGCTTCAGGTGCAAACTACAGAGGACACCTGCAGTACACACAAAGTAGCTTTAGGTGCAAACTACAGAGGACACGTGCAGTACACACCAAGTAGCTTTAGGTTCAAACTACAGAGGACACGTGCAGTACACACCAAGTAGCTTTAGGTGCAAACTACAGAGGACATGTGCAGTACACACCAAGTAGCTTTTGATGCAAACTGCAGAGGACAAAGGCAGTACACACACTACGTAGCTTTAGGTGCAAACTGCAGAGGACACGGGCAGTACACACTAAGTAGCTTTAGGTGCAAACTGCAGAGGACACAGGCAGTACACACCTAGTAGCTTTAGGTGCAAACTACAGAGGACACGTGCAGTATACACCAAGTAGCTTTAGATGCAAACTACAGAGGACACGTGCAGTACACACCAAGTAGCTTTAGGTGCAAACTACAGAGGACACGTGCAGTACACACCAAGTAGCTTTAGGTGCAAACTACAGAGGACAAGGGCAGTACACACGAAGCTCATCCCTTCTGAGGTTACTTTCTTTCGCTATGGTCGAGCTATTAAATCAAAGATATGGAGAGTCTTTGCCTCATACTAAATATTTCATACTTGAGAGGGAAGATGTAAACACACGAGCCTCTGGCTCTTTCCTGTACACAAACAGCCCCCCTCCCTTTCCTTCACAGGCCCTACTTGTAAAGGAAATCTTCCTACCTAGTCCCAGGCCCAGCTCGTTTTCACAAAGCTGACATGTTGCTGACACAGAGGAGCACAGTCCAGGCAGCTCACACGAGGGGTGCAAATGGACATAATAGTCAGAGGTGGCAGTAAAGAGCTTGATGTCTGAGCTCAATGACACAGAGAGCAGCAGAAGATGCAAGATTGTTTCTATAGTTCACAACACGGCTCCCCTTTACCCGCCCTGCCTTCTTCTGGCCCGGGTGGGACCGGGGCCCCTTACAGTATCAGCTTTTCCCCCTAATGGCGGCTCTGAGCACTAGTACTCACATCATAGGACGCTGGCCTGGAATGAAAGGCCCTTTAAATCCCACTCATGGCTCACAGAAAACCATAAGAAGAGTCAGTTACAATGCCTCAACTCACTGGGCCCCTTCTATCCTGGCACTTAAATGGGCGCTAACTCCACCCATTGCATCAATAGAGACAGTTTTTTTCTTAACGAGACCTAGCACCCAATTACCACTTTCCGTATGCCAGACTAAATTGAGAACAAGCCATCTAGTGGCAGGCAAGTTATCCGCACCTGCTAACAAGTGTAATCTTGGCCCTAGTGCTACCATTTTTTTTTACATCAAACTTTCTGAATGTGGAAGACAGCAAAAGAGAGCGAGGTAGACTTGGTCAGTACATCAATGTCTGAATGAAGCATAGAACTACTCAGCAGATAGGCTATGCTTCCTGCATGCATCTAGGAGTTTGAAAGAGAATTGGTAGCTCGCAGAGGCTGGTACAAAGAGACAGAAAAACACAGCAAGAAAAGATTTAATATATATTGTGACAGGAAGTCAGGTAAATCTGTGGGTGTTGTCACAGACGGGACATACATTTCTGCCTTGTTTAGACAATACACCAATTGTTATTAGGCGTCGGCTGCAACAGTAGCCAGAAAAGGTCTAAGGGCGTTGAAAAACTTCAGCTGTTCAGAATGAGGCAATTAAGGCCTCTATAAGTAATCCAGAGGATTACCACTATTTTGCTGCATCCTGAGGCTTTGTGAGTAAGGAGAGCAGCGTACTGAAAGTCTTCTGAGAAGGTGAGGAGAGGATTGATTTTTCTGTGTGATAAAAATCAAAAGACTATTGTTTTTCTGCTGTATGACCAGCAGTGTCTACTGCCACTAGGCTGTGCCAGACTCCATAGATAGGTTCCTGTGTGGTGAAGATAGACGCCCCAAGTGGCCAGGGTTTATTTTATGTTTGATTTTGTTTATGCTGTTTGGATGCTTGCACTTGTTTCCAGCAAGATGGAAGAATAAACCAAAATCTTTGTTTTCAACCGTCTTCGACTGCCTGTCTGTATAAATTCAGTGCGTAGTGAACCCATCCAGGGGGTAACACACCCCGCTACCAAGCTAACCCCTTACAATATATATAAAAAGATTACAGGCCCATTAAGTAGTGGGTTTGTATGGATTTTTTTTTTTAGAGAATAAGGATATTTTTTAGTGTAACTTCAATTTTCAATCATGACTGGAATATACCTTTAAAATATGCCCCAATCATTCTATGTCTTGCCTTAAAAAGGTAACACTTGGATGTTTGGATGAAGTCTTTAAGGACAACAAATCTAATTTATATATACTGACTGCTGAGAGGTATGAAAATATCTTGTTATGGGATAATCTTTTTCTATTAGCTGTGCTCCTATGTACATCATGCGGTAGATGCCTGCACATTCCATGTTCATTACATCACTGTACGGATTCCTGTCCCTGTGGGCAACTAACCTTTTACTCTCCTTAAATGTTACCATTTCTTAAATTCCCCTATCATCCCATGCTTCATATCTTCATAAAGGTCACGGTAACAAAAATGAAAACAAATAACATTTCAGATGTAGTCATGCTTAAAAAGCAAAATGCTGTCGCATCAACATGACTCCCAATACTTCAATGGGCCAGAAAGTCTTATTTGAATCATTAAAGTTAGACTCCGGTCAAAATTGTAAGACAAATCTTGGTATGCAGAGAGCATCTGCTGAAAAGATCTGTTTTGTACCCTGACCTTGCTGTACTGTACCAGTCCCTCCCAATGATTATGTCTGTAATCTGGTGATCATGGAACATGCCTGCTGGTGATACTGGCACACCCACTATAGGAGTCTTACTGTGTTTGTCATATAGAAAGCTTGATGTAAAAAATAAATATAAAAAAATATATGTTTCTCATTGTATAGCTACCCCTGGAGGAGCCACTTAAGTATGATTGGTTCTGTACTCTGCCTCTCAACCTCAAGAACAGTCGCAGCCCCTCTGGCACACCTAGCAATAATGTTAGTGGAATACCACAATAAATGGAACACAGACACAGTTCAAACTTAATTCAATCTTCACTGTTTTACTTACTTAAAGAGAAGAACGTAAGTGAGTGTCAGCCGAATCCTGAGAGAAGGCAGCCAAAAACCCGGCTGAATTAACTCAAGGCAAACTGTTAAATACAGGTAGCAATAACAAATGAATAGCAATAGCACTCAGAGTAAACAGATCAATAACAGATATTTGGCAGAGATTTTCAAAGGGACTTTAGCTGATTATGCTGCTGCTACTAAAGGGGAAGAAGGGCCGGCCTACAGTAACTCTGATCCTAAAGAATGGTTCAGTTTTACAGGGATCAGTAGCGCTTCCCTTCAGAGTAGGGTTGCCACCTCATCCCTTTAAAACAGAACACATATTAATTACACAGGTTCTGTGGCTAATTAAGGTGGTAATTAGACTCATTTGGTGCCTTACCTGCATTAAATTAGCCTCAGAACCTGTGTAATTCATATGTGTTCTGTTTTAAAGGGATGAGGTGGCAACCCTACGTTCAGAGGAACAAAAGAGTAGAAGTCTGAATCGGCAGTTGGAACTCAGAAAAAACAAGGGATCCTCAAAGTGTAACAAAAAGGGTCAATAATCAGCCTAAGGATGATTGATATGGCAAATGACAGATCCTCATGTCAATCTGGAACTATGATGTCTGCATGCAGTGTTCAAAGGTGATGTACTGGTGGCTAACAAAGGGATCTTTGGGCTTCTTCCCACTCACCAAAACCTGAAGACAACAGGCGGCTACAGTGTAGCACTGCAAGTTCATCCCTCATCTGGCAATAGGTCCAACTAAACTGCTTGGTCGGCCTACAGCAATCTGCGTTGTGTCTCTGTCATCAGCTATAATACAGGGAGGACTCTGGCGTGGCAGTGCAGGTCCCATTCTCGTGGGCAGGAACAGCAGTGACACTGTATGTCGCAGTAGGCCGCAGTCAACTTCCAGGATCACAGCAGCCTCTCTCCACATGTCTCTCTCCTTTCTCTCCTTGTGGTGGTCTGCCCCAACCCCAGAAGACAAGATGGTGTCCTCTCATTCTCTCGCCAGAAAGCATGCTTCTCCTTGTAGTTCTTTGACCCATACAACGCCATGGGGTAGTTTGAGAAGGAAACTACATGTCCCAGAATCCTCTGCAGCTGCTGGAGCCTGTGTTGATTGGCTCTCTCCTCCTGCCAATGAGGATGCAGGGGAGGGAGCCTGTGTGCTTGGGAGCACCGCTCACATTAACATAAAGTCAGTCAGGAGGGGGGGGGGGAGAAATCCCCTGCAGGAGCTGACAGACACGCTCTCCCTTCAGTGAAAGCTTCAATAAAATTGGCATGGCCGTGGGAGATGCAAGCTTCGGTCAGCTTGGCATGGCTGCAGGAAATGCGGGGCACCCGCTACACAATCCCCCACCAAAGAACCTTTGGTCCTCCATAGGATGTACAGTCCTTTACCTGGTACATGGTTTAGATATACACATGGAGGAAAAGCAGGAAAGCATTCACAGGAAACCTGACAATATAGATCTGCATAAAAACCTGGCAGAGGAACCTTTTTTGGAATGGCCCAGCTAGATGTGCCAGGGGGTGAGTTGAGATTGTCCACCACTAAGCCTGCGGTGGAAGGATCAGGTGCCTCAAGATCCCTTTTTGCAGTAAGAACGACCTCCTCAGAGCATTCACCTAGAGTATCATAGGTCAGTCTCATGGGTGGGTGAACAGCATTTAGCTCTTTCTGCTCTTTAGGCTCTGGGGTTATAGGCACACTGGCCTCTGCTTCATCCACAGCTTTTTCTTCTTCCTGTATATCAGCTTCAGCTTCTTCAATGAAAGAAGGAAAATCTTCAGGGTCTGCTGTAATACCCTGCAGGGAAGAGTGAGAGTCTTCCAGATCTTCAAAAGGTGAACTCTGGGGCACAAATTCAGGAAACTCTGGCCTGAGAAGCCCCGCATTCGGTCACCTTGGGAGGAGAAGAAGGGGGTTGGCAGGACCTGTCATTTGAGACGGCCACAGCCAATCCATTCCTATCTCTTCATTCTTGCTGTCCTCATCTTCCACACCAAGGGGCACAGGCTGAGACCTAGTCACTGGTCAGGATCTCCGGGAGACCGTGGGTGTGGACTGTGGATCCAGTTGTGGTGGCACACAAACTTTTTCTAAAAGAGACAACAGATATTTGCAATGCCAAGTCTTCAGTGAGCCTGTGCTTCCCGGATCTCATATATTGGGAATCCTGGCAGCTGCTTGCAAACAACATTGGGCTGCAACTTCCAGTGGTCAGCCAACTTGTGCTTTCCAGGGACACTCAGGTTTCTCAGCAGTACCTTGTCATACCAGCTGTAGGTCCTGCACTTGTTTCTCTGTCCTCGGGCAGAAGCAGCTTGAGCCTTATCATAGGCGGTCTTCAGACTTCTCCGTAGGTGATCCACATACCCTCTGTGGGAAGTTGCTGAGGTATGGTCAAGAGATGTGCCAAAGGCCAAGTCTACTGGCATCCGGACCTCCTGTCCGAACATCAGCCAGTAGGGGGAGTATCCTGGGGCATAATTTGCGGTGCTGTTATAAGCATGCACAATAGCTGCTACATGCCTGCTCCAGTGCTGCTTTTGTTCTGAAGTCAGAGTCCCGAGCATATCCAGGAGGGTTCAGTTGAATCTTGCTGAGGATCTCCTTGAGGTTGGGATGGGGTGGTTCTGAACTGCTTGATGCCTAACAGGTCTAAAAGTCTCTTGGTGAGGCTGCTCTCAAAGTCTCTCCCTTGATCAGAGTGGATGCGTTGGGGCAGACCATAGTGCACAAAGAATTTCTCCACTAAGATCTTGGCCACTGTGAATGCTTGTTGGTCCTTAGTGGAAAATACCTGGGCATACCGAGTAAAGTGATTAGTCACTACCAGGATATTTCCCTGTCCACTCAGATCAGGCTCCAAGCACAGAAAGTCAACGCGCACGCAGCTCCATGGGTTCTTGACTCTGAAGATCGGTGAGGAAGGGTCTTATTTGAATACACCTGATGCAGGAGTGGCAATAACCCTTGACTTCAGCCCGCAGGCAGGGCCAGTAAAACTGGTCCCTCACCAGGTAGAAAGTCCCCTCGGGCCCTAGGTGGCCATGGTTGTCATGTATGGCAGTTAATACTGTCTCCCTATGTTTTTCCAGTAGGAATAACTGCTATTTTTCTTCAGGATCATCAGAGGGGCCCCTTCAGTGGACCATCCCCTGGTACAGCTGCAACCGATCCCACTCTCTGTGCAGCAGGCAGGCTTCCTTTGGTAAATCAGTGAGAAGCAAATCAGGGCGTTGGCTCTCCAAGGCCTTCAATGCCAAGCTACAGAGGGGGTCTTCCAACTGGTCCCTTCGTAAGTCTTTCTTAGAGAGCTTGGGCAAACCTTCATCCCTGACTTGGGTAATGTTGCAATAACTAAAAAATAAGCTGCACTGCATATGTGGTACTAATTATATAAAACAATAGTACTTAGCTAAATATATCTCGTGCACACAAGATCACCAGTGCAAACACAAATTAGTGATATTAATAAATTAATATTAGATCAGTGTATTAAGGCAAAAGTCCATAAAATCCAATTTCCGTGTTATCCAAGGTTATCTTTATGAAAGAGTGCCAAAGTCCAAGGAAACCGTGTCTGATAGCAGGATAGATGAGACCCTCCACCTCTTATCTCCTATCTGCTTACCGACTCCAGTTGATCTCTAAGAAATGAGATCACATGCGCGTGTGGCTAAACAGCCCTGCTTTAAACTGCCTGGAGTTTCCTGGATCTTCTTGTACATATGTTCCGCCTTAGTATTCTCAAGCAAGTCTCCCCACATTGGATGGCCCAAACGGAAAGAAGATACAGACCGCAAGCATATGACTGCTTGTGGCTTAATACCCAGACTGGCTCTTTATCCTTATGAGAGAAGGGTCATGACAAATGGAATCAAGGTAGCTTCACATATGGTAGAGCAGAGCAGGTGATCTGACCCCTTCACGAGATCAGAGATGGCCAGAATCCTTTTCAATAGGTTTACTATGTTCCAGTTTAAGTGGATGCAAGGACTGCTGCCTCAGGTGCCACCAGTTCCTAACTCTGTACCCGGGTTCCTGCCTCCTGACATGATGCCACATTGCCGATAGAAGTAAGCAGTATTTTTTACTTATTTGTTTCTTATGTTTATATCTGACATATTTTGTTGCAGCAGCATTACCCATTTTTAGAATTAATAAGCACATTTCACTATCTTAATAATTCACATACATGCTGAGACCTGTGCAGTATAATTCCACAATTTTGAATGTTTCAATAACATCTAGGGACACCAGCGGCTGATACTCAAATGTCTTTGGCCCTGGATCCACCTCCAGCTTGGTGTTCTGCTCCTTGACATAAAGGCTCGTATCCCCTCAAGTATCAGCTGGGCCCATTCTTCTGGAGGGTCTCTGAAACAGTGGGGGCAGGTCTTTGTTCCTGACCCCCATTCGACACTTCAGGCTAAAAGTAAATCCCACTAGGGTGGCCAACCATCTGTGACCCGTGGCATCCAACTTGGCAGTAGTGAGTATGTAGGTGAGAGGATTATCGTCAGTCTTGATCACAAACTCTGCTCCATATGAGTAATCCCTCAGCTTATCCACCACTGCCCTCGACTCGAACTCGAAGCTCATCCCTATTCTTGGGGTGGCATATTAATCAGGAATGGTCCTTCGGTTTAGCGTCCAATAGTCAATGCACAACCTCAGTGACCCATTCACCTTCTGCACCGCCACTATTGGTGTATGGACTTCGGGACTCTCGGATGATACTGCTCTCTTCAGTTCTCTCAGTTGTTCACGCAAGTCTTCCAAGTTCCAATCCGTCTGACTCTTTCTCTGAACGGCTTATTTTCTTTGCACACCCCACATTGAACTTACTCTTGGAGAATGCAACCTGCCATCTCAGGAGCTGATTCTTGGCTCTTTCTTTTCATTCCGACGAGTGGGGAGTATTCTTCGGATAGAACTCCTCAACAGGGATTCCATTTATCCAATCACTTTCACATGGTTACCCCTTTTTTGGCCAATTACTGTATTTAAGCCTTAAAAATAGTCACTTTTGATTTTTCTTGTTCAGGTCCCATACACTTCAATGGGGTTCGCCGTTCAGGTCAGAACTTTTTCCCTGTTCGGTAGTTCTGCTGTGAACAGGGGGGTGGTTGGCCCATCTTTACATGCAAGTCCAATAGGAAAAAAAATGTAAACGCCCCACAAGCAAGTGCATATCCATACTTTTCTCCATTCATAGAACAGTATGTTAATAGGCACAGCACCAAACCCCTGTCTGAGCATTCATGAAGTCTGGTGTCTTTGAGGGAGTCATCTGCAGGAACCAGGACTGCTGGGGTCGGCTGCAGCTCCCTGTGACATTAAAAAGACCCGCAGTAGGAGAGAAGAGGATCCGTTAGGCTTGTAAATATATAAATTCAACATAAAAACCACCAATGTAATATGAGAAGATGTCTGACATTTTTATTGAGAGGTGGAAGTTTTTCTTTAAGAGGTGTACTGAGGTCTCTGTGAGCGGTATATAATACTTAGCATGCATGCACTTAGCATGAAAAAAAAAATCTGATACTAGGTCCACTTGAATTAATTTTTTTAAGATTCCAAATGTGATCCTTTAAAATACATTTCTATCATTTGTTATGCCAGCTAAAATTTCTATTGATGCTAATAGCTGAAGTGCTTTATATAGCTTCAGAATGAAACAAAAAGGCAGATAAAGCGATGCCTGAAAATAATAGCTCTGCTGCTCTGAAAGTGTTTATTAGATGCACTGTTACAACACACAAAAGACAATAAAGAGCTGAGATATGAGTCAGGAAGAATACCTGAATAGTTCCTGGTGTAGTGCTGTTATTAGGGGATGATAATGGTCTTTATAACTACTTATAGAAGAACCACAGCTAAATACACAGATGAAAAACATAGAGGAGCTGTATTTCTAGCCAACTAGTTCTTCGTTGTACTGGATTAGTTGGCATAGTTGGCACTCCCCTCCCCCCCCCCCCCCCCCGAGGCTGAGAGCTGCTGTATTATATTGTATATATAACATATACTGTATATAGAGCATATAATCCGTTGAAAATACTTTAGATAAAATTGTCAAGCTATGAGGTCTCTTCAACCATCTCAAGTCTAGACACTTTGAACCCCTTCCTGCCCAGGTAAATGTTCAACTTTCAGCACTGTCACACTTTGAATAATAATTACTCAGTCATGTAACACTGTACCCAAATTACGTTTTTATCATGTTTTTGAGTTAGATAGAGCTTTCTTTTGGTGATATTTATTCACCACTGAGTTTTTAATTTTTTGCTATATAAATGAAAAAATAAACATTTTGAAAAAGAAAAACAAATTTTTCTTAGTTCTTGTTATAAAACTTTGTAAATAAATAATATTTCATCATATATGTTTAATCGTTGGTAAAAATAGCCCAAATCAGTGTATATTATTTAGTCTGTATGAAAGTTATAGAATCTACAAATTATGGTATATATCTGAAAATGTATCAATCCTGATGTACTGACGAACTATCTAATTTCATGAGACACTAAAATGCCAGGACAGTACAAATACCCACCAATGACCCCTTTTTGGAAAGTAGACAGTCCATGGTGTTTAGTAAGAGGCAGAGTTTCATTTATTTGACAATTGGTTAGTTCAGATGTATGATCTCATGTCTTGAGGCCCTAAAATGCCAGACCAGTATAAATATTCCCCAAATGACCCCTTTTTGGAAAGTAGACATTCTGAATTATTTAATAAAAGGCATGGTGTAATTTGTAGTTTTTTGAAAAATACTTTGGAAAATTATATGTAGCACTGACCCCCGAAGGAGCTGCTGGTTTAATTTGGGCCTGCACTCTACTAATAAACCCCACTAACTTGGCTCAATCCCCTTGGCACAGCTGTGATGCAATGCAATACAATACAATGTAAGACAATACAAAATACCTGTATTATAACCCCAGGATCCACTGACTGCATTTGGAGTGAGAAAAACAGTACGCCACAACAACTGGATACTTAACCAGAGATATATTTTACTGTGAAATATGCAAATAAGTGATTACAGTAATTGTGCTGTCATCCCAACGTAAGACGACAGCACAATTGATTTAAACATAAGCTATTTGAAAACAGTATACATAAACATTTTATACCTGGGAGCTCCCCCTACTTTATTAGCTATGCGTGAGATCTCACTTAAAGTACTTGGATCTTGGATCTTCTTTTCTTCGCTAGCTAAAGTGATTTGTAATCCACAGTTTTGATGAGTCAAATTGAAGTGAAAATGCTCCTGGTGTAACTGCAACAACTATTTTAAAATCGCTTGAAATGTCAAATTAGATAGGCCTCAAGCTTTCTCAGTTTCAGTTCCTCTGCTCCTCTGTGGAACTATAAATCTCAGTGAGGCCTGTATATGAGTCTAACTGTGTGTAAACTTAGCAAACTGTGGGTCGTGACCCGCTCACCCACTGGATCGGAGCTCCGGGTAGTAACTTTTGTTCAGGGTCCTGTGACTGCAACTTGCTTCTCCGTCAGCTCTGTTCAGCTCCGCTGGATGGATCCGGTTCTCTGATGCTCGGATGAGTGTCTCTCGGTCTCTGCAATCCGGCCACTGTCCTCTAGCTCTCCGAGCTCAGCCTTTCGCTCCCCAGCAGCTCGGCATCCACCTCCAGAAGGCTTTTGTTTACACTCCTGTCTCCCCTCGTCTCCAAGGCAACCAAAATCCTCAACCCAAAACATCTCTCTGCATTACCAGTATTTGGTCACTAGATGGCTCCAAATACTTAAACATAGCAATGTCCATAGACGTTGTATTAAAGTATGCAAACACACATCAATATACAAGAATGTCAGCGCTACACACTCCCCCTACTTTATCTCTTTGGTCCTCCAAAGAGGTTCAAATTGCTAACTCTATTCTGCATTTTAGCCTCTATACGGTTATACAATACAGACAGAGGAGCTTCCCACCAATTGTCATATGATGGGGAGCTATCCTGTGCACTCACAGCTGATACTACTGTGTCTGGTACAGATGTGCCAAGGGGTGAGGTGGGGTTGTCCCTTACTGAATCAAAAGTAGAGGGACCAGACAGTTCAAGGTTTCTTTTGCTGACAAACTGAGATGCTTCAGAGCATTCGCCCAATGTATCATAAGTCAGTCTGCGTGGTGGGCGAATGTCTCTCTTTGCTCTTTGCACTTTCGGGGTATCCATTCCTTTTTGACAAATGTCGTCATCCCTCCTCTCAGTGACTAAAAATGGAGAGTAAATAAGAGTACTGGGCTCTTCTGCAAGATGAGTTGCCGGCACAAATTCTGGGGCCTCTGCCCTGAGAGTTCCGTTATTATCCTCCTCTACTTCTGAAGAGATATCAGCATCTTTTTCTGAAATTTCCGGAGGCCACAGCCAACTCATCTCCACTTCCTCATCTTCATCTGTAGAGGGTGCAGGCTGAGATCTGGTTATTGGCCTACACACATCGGTGGATGTGGATGGGAATTCCTCCTCTGTGCTTATCCTGACTGCCTCAGTGAGAGGTAAAAGGTGATTCCGATGCCAGGTTTTTATTGGCCCAGTGTTTCCTTCTGGCTTGATTTCATACACTGGGAGCCCTGGAAGCTTCCTACACACAACATAATGCTGTGATCTCCAACGATCAGCCAACTTATGCTTGCCTGGGATGCCTAGATTCCTCAGCAAAACCCGGTCACCTGGTTGAAGATCCTGAACTCTTACTTTCAGGTCAAAGTTTCTCTTGTTCCTGTTGACTCTGGAGTTCGAGGTGGCTTGAGCCTGCTCGTAAGCTATCTTCAGGCTCCTCCGCAGCCTATCCACATACCCTCTATGGGAGGTCTCTGATGTGTGATCCAAGGAGGAACCAAAAGCCAGGTCGACTGGTAATCGGGCTTCACGGCCGAACATCAATCTGTAAGGTGAATACCCAGTGGCGTCACTTTTGGTACTGTTGTAGGCATGAACCAGTGCAGTAATGTGTTTACTCCAATGGGGTTTCTGTTCCGCAGTCAACGTCCCCAACATATTCAGGAGAGTCCTGTTGAACCTTTCCGGTTGAGGGTCCCCTTGTGGGTGATAAGGAGTAGTCCTGGACTTTTGTATGCCTAGTAGATCCAACAGTCTTTTTATTAATTTGCTCTCAAAGTCCCTTCCTTGGTCCGAATGTATCCGTTGAGGTAAGCCATAATGGACGAAGAACTTTTCCACGAGAGTCTTTGCTACTGTGGTTGCTTGCTGGTCTCTAGTAGGAAATGCTTGGGCATAACGGGTAAAGTGATCTGTTACCACCAAGATGTCCCCCTGCCCACTCAGATCGGATTCCAAACAAAGAAAGTCTATGCAGACCAGGTCCATTGGTCCCTGGCTCTCTAAATGGCCCATTGGGGCAGCCCTCTGGGGCAATGTCTTTCGTTGTATACACCTGAGGCAGGAATGACAGTAACTCTCCACTTCTTTCCTCATGTGAGGCCAGTAGAACCTGTCCCTTACTAGTTGGAAAGTCCTCTCGGCTCCCAAATGACCATGATGATCGTGTAAAGCAATCAGTACCCTCTCTCTGTGCTTTTCCGGCAGGAGCAGCTGCCACTTTGCTTCTGGATCATCAGAGGGGCCCCTTCGGTAGACCACCCCTTGTTGCAACTGCAACCGATCCCATTCTTTCAGTATCAGCCGGGCTTCCTTCTTGGGGCTCTTCTGCAGCACATCAGACTGTTGATGTTCCAATGCCTTCAGCACCAGCCCACACAGTGGATCTTCCTCCTGATCTCTCCTGAGATCCTTTCTGGATAGCTTGGGGAGACCCTCTTGTACAACCTGGGAGACGTTGCAATAGCACCTGGGTACTCCCGCTGAGGATACTCCCACTTCTTCAGCTCTGGCCCCACCTCTACCATGTAGACTTGTCCCTTCACAAAGGGCTCTTACCCCCTCTGGAGTAAGTTGAGTCCAGTCTTCTGATGGATTTCAGGGGTCATGAGGCCTTCTTGATAGAGCATCCGCATCTCGATTACCAACCCCTGGTCTGTACTTCAGGCTGAAGGTAAATGCCGAGAGAGCAGCTAGCCACCTGTGACCGGTGGCGTCCAGCTTTGCAGTGGTGAGCAGGTATGTGAGGGGGTTGTTGTCCGTCTTTACCACGAATTCAGCCCCATAAAGGTAATCCTTCAACTTGTCTACCACTGCCCACTTCAGAGCCAGAAATTCAAGCTTGTGAGTCGGATAGTTTCTTTCGGCAGGAATCAAACTTCTGCTCACATAGGCGATCGGCTGCAGATGCCCTTCATGCTCTTGATAGAGCACTCCTCCCAGTCCGTCATGGCTGGCATCCACATGCAACTCGTATGGTTTGGCAGGGTCTGCATAGGCCAAAACCGGAGCAGTGGTAAGGCTCCACTTCAATTGTCTGAAGGCTTCCTCACATCCTGGAGTCCACTGGTCCTGGATGGACTCTTTCTTCCTTCTGGGCCCTTCTTTTGGCTTCCTTGACTGATCTGGGCTTACACTAACTTCTTCCTGTTTCTTCAGGAGCTCAGTGAGTGGGTGGGCTATTTTAGCGAACCCCTCCACGAACCTTCTGTAGTACGAACAGAAGCCTAAGAATGACCTGAGTTCAGTCACGTTGGTGGGCCTTGGCCAAGAAGTGACAGCTTCTAACTTCTTGGGATCGGTTGCCACTCCCTCTTCAGACCCAATGTGTCCCAGGTAATTCACTGAGGGCTGGTAGAACTGGCATTTTTCCATAGAGAGCTTCAGACCTTCATCATGAAGTCTCTTCAGGACCTTCTCCAGGCGTTCTTCGTGCTCTTCCAACGTTCTTCCAAATACTATGACGTCATCCAGGTAAACTAGTACTTCAAGTAGGTTCATGTCACCCACTGTTTTTTCCATCAACCTCTGGAACGTTGCTGGGGCCCCAGACAGGCCTTGCGGCATTCGGTTGAACTCAAAGAATCCGACTGGGGTGATAAAAGCGGTCTTCTCTTTGTCTTCAGGGCACATGGGGATCTGATAATACCCACTCTTTAAGTCCAGCACACTGAACCACTTTGCTCCCGACAGGCTCTGCAGAGCATCCTCTATCCGAGGTGTGGTGTACTGGTCAGGAATGGTCCTCCGGTTCAGGGTCCTGTAATCGATACATAGGCGTAGGGACCCGTTCTTCTTCCTGACCACCACTATTGGGGAGGCATAAGGACTCCTGGACTCCCGGATAATGCCAGTCCTCTTGAGTTCAGCCAGTTGTTCCCTCAAATCTTCCAGATCTCCCAATGGGATTCGCCTAACCCTTTCACGAAACGGCTTGTCTTCCTCCAGTCGAATTCGGTGGGTGGCACTCTTTGCCAAACCCACATCAAATTCACTTTTTGAGAAAGCTGCCCTCCATCTCAGAAGTTGGGCTTTAGCTCTTTCTCTCCATGCAGGAGTAAGAGGCGTATTCTTTGGGCAGAATTCTTCTACAGGGATTTCTGCTGCTGGTCCTTCCGTCGAACCACATGCTGCGACTGGAGTTGCTGGGCTGACCTGTCCTAACAGTAGTCTGGCTGGCACCCTAACTGGCACAGCTGCTGTGTTGCGGACACTGACTGGAACTTTGCCGTGAGTCCTCTTCAATGCCCTGGTGGGCAATACTTCAGGGATAAGTTCTAACCCCTTTTTTTCTTCCTGGCTTGTATTTTCAAGGACAATGAAAGGTCCTGGTTTTTTCCAGCTTAACTTGACGGAGGCTCTCAGGCAGACTACTTCACCTGGCTGGACTAACCTCTTTTCCCTATCCAGGAGCCAGATTTTTCCCACTCCCTCTTCAGGAGCCTCTTCCTCCTGTCTAAGGTCTCGGTATGTCTGGGCCAACATTGGATGTATTTTAGTGGGGAGGGTCCCCTTCTGTAGCACAAGCGGTGCAAGTAGCCTCCTCACCAAGTCAGTGTTCGTCCCAATGATGAGGGAATTTTTGTCAGCCCCTGGGGGACGAGGGCACACTATGGCCAAGGTGTCAAAAGTCTCAGCCTCTCCTGCTGTACTTGGGTCGAAGGTGAGTCTGACCGGCAGGTAACCATCATATGGGAAGTTCTGGGTGCCTAATCCCCATATCTCTAGTTCCTCCAATTTCTGTAACGGCAGGTGCTTGAGATGTCTGTCATAGAAATCCCTGTAGAGCAAGGTTACTTGGGCTCCAGTGTCCAGCAGGGCTTTCGTATAAATCTCCTCTACTTGGATGGGAACAATTGGGGAGGGTCCCCCTAGCTTGGGGGGAAATCCACTGATTGCAGTACCTTTGACCTGCCTGGTGGCTTGTACCTTCACCTTTGGTTTTGGGGGTCTCTCTCTTTTCCCTCCTGGCTTGTTGGTGACCTCAGTGGTCAGGGGTATATGAGTCGGTGTGGAGTTCGCTATTGCGACCGGGCGCCCAGTTGACTCCTTCACTGGGGCCCTCTGAAGTTTTTCCCCCAGTTGTTTGGATTTTGTTTCAGTTACTGGGCTTGGGCACACTCGCCTGAGATGTCCTACTCCTCCACATTTGAAGCAGACTCTCTGTGTTTGTTTCATAGGATGATTAATGGTAGGAGTCTCTGGAGCCTTGAGTGGCAGGACTTCTTCTGTCTGGGGTTTCACCAGACGAATCATCAACATGGTCATCATCTCCAGTATTTCTTTCTGGGTTTGGAACAACTTCTCCAGTTCAGTCTGACCTACGGGTAGGTGGTGAATAGGTGAAAGCCATGATCCCTGTTCAACGCTTGTTGCCAATACATTAAGTTCCTGAGTGTCTGAGGGGAGACCTATCTGCTGTATTTTAGCACTTGTGGTGCTAGGAGGTTGAAGTTTCCCCTGTTTTTGGTCCCTCTCAATCTCCATTTTATCCGCTTCATTCACTTTCTCAATGAGGACCTCATCCGGAGTTGAGGGATCTTCCAAATATTGCTTCAGTTGTAGCTTGATATAGTCACTCCTCAATCCCGTAGTCACAGATCTCCTAAATTTCCTCTTAACTAGCTCGGCTCCAAAATGCTCTCCATTTCCTTCTTCCTTTGATGTGAACAGCAGGCGGTCCTTGAGCTCAATGGCCCGAAATAGGAAGTTCTGAGGAGTCTCTCTATTATCCTGTGTCATATTTATCAGTCGATGAAACAGCTCAGTGGCATCTTCCTCCTCATAATAGCTTTTCAGTATCCTCTTTAGCTGGTTCAAGGTCAATCCACTCTTCCTCTCCAACATGCCCCTAACACTTGAACCTGGGCTGATGGCATGGATTACAGCCTCTCTAATTTCCGATTCCAGATATCCTTTCTGTAGCCCCAACTCTATTTGGTGTAGGAGGCTGGTGTAGGACAGTTTGTCCTTCTGCCCTCTTTCTCCTATCTGGCCGTCAATGTGGAAATCCTTCCGGATGGTTACTTCCTGCAAGCGGCCCTGGGTGCGTTTCTTCAGTACCTTCCCAGTGTTGGGCATTATCTGGCCATCTTTCTGGTCCTCCAAAACGACACATAACCCATTAATGCGTTCAGCTATCATACTGGAGGTCTCCTGAAACCTCTCCTGTATGTTACAGTACTGTCGCTTCAGATCAGCCAGCTGTCTTTCTGCCAGTGATTTAACAGCAGCCTCTGCTTTCCTGTCTAAAGGTTCTAACTGCTTTTGACTGGGAGAGCGCCCTTCATGGGGTGGGGTGTGTCAGATGGAACTCTGTCTTTTCGGACAATTTTATACTGGCACCGTGGAAGTTTTCAGGGACATCCCGTTCCCACTCTATCAGTGCATAGGTGCAGTCGGTCCCAGGATCGGGTTTCACTGCGACCATGTAAGCCTTTCTGTCCGGGGACAATGCTTGTACCACCTCTTTAATTTGTTTCTTTCCCCAGTCGCTGCCTGGAAGTTCAATGACCACGCTCGCTTCTGAGCTTGTCCCTTCTGCTTCGCACCATTGGACTACTTTGATGGGGTCCATGATAGCGTGAAGGGGCGGGCTTGCTTGTAGAGTGACAGGAATCCCGGACGAGCCCCCACGTGTAGCACTGACCCCCGAAGGAGCTGCTGGTTTAATTTGGGCCTGCACTCTACTAATAAACCCCACTAACTTGGCTCAATCCCCTTGGCACAGCTGTGATGCAATGCAATACAATACAATGTAAGACAATACAAAATACCTGTATTATAACCCCAGGATCCACTGACTGCATTTGGAGTGAGAAAAACAGTACGCCACAACAACTGGATACTTAACCAGAGATATATTTTACTGTGAAATATGCAAATAAGTGATTACAGTAATTGTGCTGTCATCCCAACGTAAGACGACAGCACAATTGATTTAAACATAAGCTATTTGAAAACAGTATACATAAACATTTTATACCTGGGAGCTCCCCCTACTTTATTAGCTATGCGTGAGATCTCACTTAAAGTACTTGGTCTTGGATCTTCTTTTCTTCGCTAGCTAAAGTGATTTGTAATCCACAGTTTTGATGAGTCAAATTGAAGTGAAAATGCTCCTGGTGTAACTGCAACAACTATTTTAAAATCGCTTGAAATGTCAAATTAGATAGGCCTCAAGCTTTCTCAGTTTCAGTTCCTCTGCTCCTCTGTGGAACTATAAATCTCAGTGAGGCCTGTATATGAGTCTAACTGTGTGTAAACTTAGCAAACTGTGGGTCGTGACCCGCTCACCCACTGGATCGGAGCTCCGGGTAGTAACTTTTGTTCAGGGTCCTGTGACTGCAACTTGCTTCTCCGTCAGCTCTGTTCAGCTCCGCTGGATGGATCCGGTTCTCTGATGCTCGTATGAGTGTCTCTCGGTCTCTGCAATCCGGCCACTGTCCTCTAGCTCTCCGAGCTCAGCCTTTCGCTCCCCAGCAGCTCGGCATCCACCTTCAGAAGGCTTTTGTTTACACTCCTGTCTCCCCTCGTCTCCAAGGCAACCAAAATCCTCAACCCAAAACATCTCTCTGCATTACCAGTATTTGGTCACTAGATGGCTCCAAATACTTAAACATAGCAATGTCCATAGACGTTGTATTAAAGTATGCAAACACACATCAATATACAAGAATGTCAGCGCTACATATAAAAATAAAAAAAATGTGTTTTGTTTTCACAAAGTTGTCATTTTAACAAGTTAGATCTCACACACAGCATAGACATACCTATAATTATACCTCAAAACACTGTAATAGTCAGGGTCCCGGTCACCATAAAACTGCAGCAAAAACGGACACAGAGTCTACATGTCAGTGGACTGCAGAACTTCACAGCATAACTTTAAAACTGAGAAAACTGTTTTGGCAGCTTTCTCCGTGTTTTGCTAAGTTTGAATGGGGCTGTGTGGTTTGGAGATCCTGCAGAGACTTGGGCGGGATGGGATCTCCGGCCCTGTGTCCAGGTCTTGGGAATAGACAGCAGCATAGGCGTGCGCAGCCTATTGCATTAGGGTGTGCACCCCAAAGCTCAAACAGACAAAAGTATTGGTAGACCTGCATTTACACATACACAAACTTTAATGGCATCCCAGTCTTAGTCCATAGGGTTTAAAATTGACTTGGCCCACCCTTTGCAGCTATAACAGCTTCAACCCCTTTACATTACACAGCACCCTGCACCACTGGACCCCCTTACATTACACAGCACCCCTGGATCCCCTTTACATTATACAGTCCCCCTCGCCACAGACCCCCTTCAGCACAGACGCCAACTTCAACACAGACCTCCCCCCTTCAGCACAGACCTCACCATTAAGAACATCTAAAAAGACAAGCCAGGGTAAGAATTCATATGGATTGGTTGGCTTTTTTTTTTTGGCGCATCATTTGCCCATTGCCTGCCCTGCTCAGTGCTGTCTCACTCACTGCAGTGCTCACGTGAGTCACCTCACCTCGAACTAGCAGCAGGCTGCAGCCATTCGTCTGCCGCTCTCCAGGCTCCAGTCCGCTGCTTCCATTCCAAGGGAGAGAGAGGCCGGAGGGGGTGCGGAGTGCAGATGTAGATCACTCTGCCAGCGCCTGTGAGGACCTGCTGCCGGAACTATAGAAGCTGCATCGGCAAATGCAGCTGGCTTACTCCGCAGCTGAGTTCCTAGTTCCCTGCTCAAACACCTCAAGCACAGCTGTTTTTACCAGCCCCAGTGGTGGTGACTGAGTTACACAGGGACAGGGCAGATGATGCAGGCATTGAGCACTAACAAAACATTTGAAACACAGACAAGGCACAGGGATGATTAGGCATATCTCTCCAAACTTTTTAACTTCAGAATGAGGGACACCGGAGGAGTAGAAAAACCTGTGGCACACTACGTTGCAGTAATTTGTGGGCGTGGTCAAGTGCCTAGCAGCGGGAGGGGCTTAAAGGGATGTGGCTAAATGTACAGAGTGCAGAGTTGAGAGAGTGCTAAGTACAGAGTGCAGGGTTGAGAGGGTGCTACGTACAGAGTGCCGGGTTGAGATTGTGCTACGTACAGGGTGCAGGGTTGAGAGGGTGCTACGTACAGGGTGCAGGGTTGAGAGGGTGCTACGTGCAGGGTTGAGAGGGTGCTACGTACAGGGTGCAGGGTTGAGAGGGTGCAGGGTTGTGAGGGTGCTACGTACAGGGTGCAGGGTTGAGACTGTGCTACGTACAGGGTGCAGGGTTGAGAGGGTGCAGGGTTGTGAGGGTGCTACGTACAGGGTGCAGGGTTGAGAGGGTGCTACGTACAGGGTGCAGGGTTGAGAGGGTGCTACGTACAGGGTGCAGGGTTGAGAGGGTGCTACGTACAGGGTTGAGAGGGTGCTACGTACAGGGTGCAGGGTTGAGAGGGTGCTACTTACAGGGTTGAGAAGGTGCTACATACAGGGTGCAGGGTTGAGAGGGTGCTACATACAGGGTGCAGAGTTGAGAGGGTGCTACGTACAGAGTGCAGGGTTGAGAGGGTGCTACGTACAGGGTGCAGGGTTGAGAGGGTGCTACGTACATGGTTGAGAGGGCGCTACGTATAGGGTGCAGGGTGCTACGTACAGGGTTGAGAGGGTGCTATGTATAGGGTGCAGGGTTGAGAGGGTGTTACGTACAGGGTTGAGAGGGTGCTACGTACCGGGTGCAGGGTTGAGAGGGTGCTACGTACAGGGTGCAGGGTTAAGAGGGTGCTACGTATAGGGTGCAGGGTGCTATGTACAGGGTTCATGTAGTGTGCAGAGTTTAGGAGTCCCATATTTCAGCTAAAAAAAGCCCTTAGTAGTATACAGTACAAACACTGTCTGCAGCCATGAATAATACAACCAGAGCACATGTGCTCACTATTATCATGCTGTTGACTACACTGTACAGCCTGTATACACTACAGTAAGACACAGGCTGTATAGTGTAATCATCAGCATGATAATAATGATCACAGGTGCTGTGGCTGTATTATTCATGGCTGCAGACATTGGTTGCACTGTTACTGTATACTTGTACTACTCCATAAGGGACTGCAAGGAATGTACCAGGCTGCAGAACAGTTGGAAGACATGAGCCTGGGTGAAAGTGCAGATTTATGTGAGTGGAGAGCAGAAATAGGAGAAAGTGAACTGGAAATGGGAGAGGTGATGAGGATCGTTGTGAGGGTGTGTGATTATTACTGCATGGTCTTATTGAGAAGATAACATGTAGTACACTGTGGGGAAGTGCAGCTGTATCAGGAGAACTTATCAGGAGGAAGGGCTGAGTGACTGGGAAGGAGAGGGTGTCGATGGCAGTGGAGAGAGCTCAGTGAAGGAGGAGAGTAACATTTCAGTGCAGTCAGTAGCAGATCACCCACCTCTGATCACTGCAGGACTTTCTCTTTGCACGCAGCTCTTGTTCAGACTTCTCCCCGCATGGGAGCTGCTTCATCCCCCACACCCACTAACACAGGAAGTCCGCTGGATGAATTTGAAGCGAAGAACAGCTCTTTGTGTACCCATTGGCCGAGAAAGCAGCTGCACCGCCCCCTGCTGCCTACTCAGCCAATGGGGAGCTTAAGTTCACAGTGCACTGTATGTGTCAGAGGCAGAGGGGAGCGATGCGGCTGCCATACAAGTGTAACGCGCGGCATTCGGGAACCATGGCAACCCGCACACGCCGTGGCCATTCTGGGACCCTGATTGGAAGGTATGGATTAGGGTGTGCCTGGGCACACCCGGCACACCCCGTGGGCACGCCTATGGACAGCAGGTTGGGTGCTCAGGTGAAAACAGCCAATATAATCAGGTACTGGTGAGAACAGAGTGGAGAGGAAGGTGGAGTGTGTGCAGCTGGCTGCTGGTTCAACACAGTGTGTGAGGAAAGCTGTCTGCCCTGGAAGACTACATCCCTGGTGTGGGGGGGGGACTTTGTGCCTGGCGGACTGGGAAGGCTGGTAGACCTGAGGTGGCTAGCGAGTCCAAGGGGGCTGGAGGAAGTCCGGAAGTCTGGGAGACAGTAAGCTGGAGAATCCTGTTGAGGCCAGGAGTGGGCCAGGTATAGCAGGTACTGCAAGGCTGAGTGAGCCTAGGAGCCAGCAGGCTTGGTATTTTGTTTCTATGAACATTACTGGAGAAGAACCCCTGCGTGGGAATCCTGTGTGTGAACTGTTTATTTTTGCCTTTTAAATAAAAATGGGCTGCCATGCCCTCAAACCTAACATCTGACTGCTGTGGACTCGCTAAAAAACGCATTTACCATTGAGTTAAACCCCCAATGTTTACAACACATACTGTTACTTCTGCTGAGTATGACAATACCACATACAGTATGTGAGACTTTTTCACAGCCTAGCCACATAGAGTGGCCCAACATTCAATGAGCACATTCAGGCATTCTAGGAGAACATTACACATCTAATTTCCTGATTATCTATCACATGTATAGGGGCCCTAAAGCACCAGGATAGAGGCAAAACCTACAAAATTAAAGAAAAAAATGCCCTAATAAAAATCAGGACTTTAACGGTACCACAAAAAGTAAGATACAATGTCATATTTTTATTTGTACAAATGTTAAAACAATGGTGTACGTGAACCACCCCACATACATATACTACAGCAGGGCAGCCCTTAAAGGAGTTGTAAAGATTTGTTTTTTATTTTCTAAATAGGTTCCTTTAAGCTAGTGCATTGTTGGTTCACCTACCTTTTCCTTCCATTTCCCTTTTAAATGTTTATTTTCTTTGTCTGAATTTCTCACTTCCTGTTTCTCCTCAGTAAACTTCACACCATCATCCGAGCAGTGTTTAGTCAGCCAGAACAGCTTACTGAGGAGGAACAGGAAGTGAAAAATTCAGACAAAGAAAACAAAGAAAAAAAACATTTAGAAGGGAAATCGAAGGAAAAGGTAAGTGAACCAACAATGCACTAGCTTAAAGGAACCTATTTAGAAAATAAAAAACAAACCTTTACAACCCCTTTAAGAGCAAAATCACATACTGTATGTGATTTCTTACTTCGGCTCTGAGGCACATGCGTGGGCCGCCGGAGTCCCACGGGTCCAGCGGACATCGGGAAACCCGGTGATCGTTCAGAGAAAGGCAGACCGCCATTCTGATCGTTGTTCTGCTAGCAAGGAAGACAGAGATATTGGGGCAGATCCACAAAGCATTTACGCCGGCGTATCTCGAGATGTGCAGCGTAAGTGTAAATATGTGCCGTCGTATCTATGCGCCGTATCCACAAAACGAGATACGCCTGAAAAATAGGTTTTTCCGACCGACGTAATTTTTCTGCGCTGGCGCATCATGGGCGCAAATATACGCTGGACGCACCATTGTTTTGCTATGCAAATATGCAAATGAGGGAGATACGGCGATCCACGAATGTACGCGTGCCCGACGCGGGCTACACGCGCCGCACATTGGTCATACGACCGGTCTAAAGTTACCCCTCATAAAAGCAACTTTAACTTTGCACCAGACGTGTGCAGGTCAGCTTCAGCAGCACCGTTAGGGACGAGCTGAGCATCCACACTTGCAGGACAACAATCTGTATGCCAACATGCCACGGGGCATCCATGGTCATAGCTATACTACTGGCTTTAGATGCGCTTAGAAGGAGGAGGGCACGGAGGAGGGCACGGGAGCGGATATACCGACCGCGCATAAACATCTTTGGCATGGGGGATTCTGAGGTGTATCGCATCTTCAGATTCAGCCCTACTGCCATCCTGGAATTAACCACAACCCTGAAAGATGACGTCACCAGCCAGACACACCGCTCACATACAGTGGAGCCACTGGTCAAGGTACTGGCAACACTCCATTTCCTTGCCAGTGGCTCGTTCCAGCGTACAAGTGGAGTTGTGGCTGGGATGGCACAATCCTCCATTAGCAGATGTGTGCACCAGGTTGTCCCCGCAATCCTCAGACGCATGGCCAACCAAATCATCAGACCCACCCAGGAGCATCTGCGGGTGAAGGCAATGCGGGATTTCGTCAGAATTGCAGGATTCCCACACACCGTGGGGGCCATTGATTGCACACATGTGGCACTATGGCCCCCCCATGACAGAGCACATATACCGCAATCGTAAGCATTGGCATTCCATCAACGTACAGGTGATAGCCGATGCCCAATGCCTCATATGGCACGTCTGTGCCAAACACCCAGGGTCCAGCCACGACAGCTACATATAAAGCCCCATCCCAACAGAATTTGAACAGAACGTGTATGGGGACAGCTGGCTGGTTGGTGAGTGACATGGGTGTCAGGCATGACTGTCCGCCCCAATGATGCAGACATCACGAGGGGCACATGCATGACTAACATCCTCCTGTCTTTTCCCTTCCAGGTGACTCTGCATATGCACTTGGACCCCATCTCATGACTCCATTCCGGAATCCCCAAACCCCAGGAGAGCAAAGATACAATGATGCACACGCACGTACCCGTGGAGTGGTGGAATGCACCTTTGGCCTCCTGAAGTCCCGTTTTCCGATGCCTGGATAAGTCTTGGGATATCCTGTTGTATTCCCCAAACTTTGTGTGCCAGATCATCGGTGCATGTTGCATGCTGCACAACTTCGCCGTGAGAAAGGGCCTGGAGATTGACCTACGTGAGGACCTGACCCCCGAACCAGACAATCCCCCCCTAACCGAGGCTACCCCGTCTTCTGAGGGAACAGCAGTCAGGAGATGCCTCACAGTAGGCATCTTTGCACATTAAACCCACACATTAATCATGGCACAAGGAGAATGCATGCATGCACACCACTGTGGTCCCTAGCACACACACCCCACATCCTCATCAAATTGGATTAGCCCAAGTCCACCAATCAGGACTTGGGAGCAGCAACGCCATGCCAAGGCTCCAATTATGTTGCTGTACATTCATACACCATTCACACGGACCTGGGGATCACTTCTCCCTGGTCCTGGGGATCCCTTCTCCCCAACAACCGAGGGTGACACCCCTTTTCCGGCAGGAATGTCACCCCACATTCATACATGAGTCACACTGTAGCCTGCCTGGGCTACAAAAAAAAAACTCATAACCTGAGTATAATAGAAAAATAAACATAAAAAACTCATAAGCATCCCCTGGTCGATGCGGGTGAGGACCACATTAGTATCCTCCTGCAGCCTCACCCCTGCCTGGATGGCTGCCGTGTTGGCCCTGACAGCCTCTGTCAGGGCGTGGATCTCCTCACCCTCGCCTGCTGTGGTGGTCTGCAGATCAGCCATGCAGGTGATCACAGCTGAGGAATTGCATCCGACATCCTGCACAGATTCCTTTATGGAGGCCATGCTGTCTGCCATGTGCTCCATACTCCTCACAACCTCACCCAGATGGCGGGCCTGGTCCCTCCGGAGGTTTTCTGGCAGAACGTCTGCCACCCCCTTGTCTTCCTGGTCACCTTCCTGTGTCCGGAAGAGGCTTGGGGCCTAGGAGAAGGGGAGACCCTTGGGGGGGAAGCCCTGTTGGGGGAGGAGCGGGAGGGGCTACCCCTGATGGAGGCCTGACTGGTGCCAGCAACAGGGGAAGACAACTCCAAATGGAGCCTCACCTCATTGCCACTGGTGACCTCCTCCTCATGAGAAGAGGTGTGGCCACTCCCTTCCACAGAGGACTCCTGGCTTGCCAGGGGGTCTGCTCAGACTCATGTCCGGGGGATGGTGTGGACTGACCAGATGGCCCAGCACCCTCCTGCACATCTGTGGATGACATTCACATGTTGGAGGATCCACACACTTGTCACATGTTCCCTTCCACCCCCACACATGCTACACACCAGATAGAAAATAAAACACACTTACCTGTCCTCAAGACCTCCTCAATGGAGTCAAAGCCAGGAACTCCCTCCACTTGATGCCTGTGGAGGCACTGGGCAACCACCCGCTCCTCAGCAGTGAGCGTCAAAGTAGTTGCTGGTCCCCCTCCAGTGCCCCTGGCATGAGTGGTCATCCTGGCCAGCTTACCTCGGACCATGCGCCGCAGATCGTTGATCTTTTTTAAAATCTCATTGGGGGTCCTGGCCTCACTCCCCAAAGCATTCACATCATCTGCAATCAGCGCCAGGATCTCCCTCCTCCTGGCCTGGGTGGTATTGGCACTCTCTTCCCCATGGAGACACCTATCATACTGGGTCATGGCCCTGATAATGATAGCCCTCTCCTGTGGGGAGAAATTAAGCTTTCTCTTCTTCCGAGCTGCTGACATGGCTCTAAAACAAAAAGCTACAAACCACAGAACAAAAGCACCTTGCTTTAGGGGGGAAACAAGAGGATGTACTTTTGCACTGGATGGGCGTATGTCTGGGCGTATTTATGCCCTGGGGCGTATCTCACTAATTACGCCGTGCCTAGTTCGTATCTCACTGATTACGCCGGGCCGAGTTCTGAGCATGCGCAGAGAGGCGCAGAAAGTAAAAAATATAGTTTTTTTTTTTCAAAATTCTCAGTCTTCTTTTGCTTATAGCACAAAAAATAAAAACTGCAGAGATGATCAAATACCGCCAAAAGAAAACTCTATTTGTTGGGAAAAAAAAGGATAAAAAATGTATTTGGGTACAGTGTCGCACGACTGCGCAATTGTCAGTTAAAGCAACGCAGTATCGTATCTCAAAAAATGGGCTGGTCATGAAGGGGGTAAAACCTTCCAGAGCTGAACTGGTTAAGTCATTTGCAATACATATAATAATCTCATACACATTGTATTGGACACCCTGGCTGGGTCCTGGAAGGACGCTATATTTCCCCTCTGTTTGGACTGTGGTTCCTTTAAGGCAGTGTTTCTCAATTCCAGTCCTCAGGCCCCCCCAACAGGTCAGGTTTTCAGGATTTCCCTCAGATGAAAAGGCTGTGGTGATTACTAAGGCAGTGAAACTGATCAAATCACCTGTGCAAAATAATGGAAATCCTGAAAACCTGACCTGTTGGGGGGGCCTGAGGACTGGAATTGAGAAACACTGCTTTAAGGGAACAGAAAGAGTTAACGCAGCTGTCTAAGGAAGTGGCTTAAAGCAAGACAGGAAGTTGTAGGTGGGTGTGGAGGAGTATAGTGGTGCATGGTGAATGGTGGACAAGGAAAAGCTGTGGAAAGCTGTGAAAGCACTTGGCAGTGTCCTGCCTGGAAGCCTGCTACTTGAGAACTTACCTGCAAGGACTGTTTAACTGTGATAGCAGTTCTGAGCTCTACAAGTCGGTGAGACTGATTATTTATTTTGTTTTTGCTGCTGTGAAGCCATTTAAGTTTAATAAACCTCAGTTTTGATTTAAAAGCCTGTGTCCTGCGATCTAGCTGGTTCCCCGAACTTTACAACATGCATTTGTATCTCATATCACATAGTGCTCTTCCCACCATCCATCTCAAAGTTAGGTGATGGATTGCTTGCTATTTCTTCAACGCGCTTCATGGGTCAACAGCCCGCTTTATCAGGAAGGCAAGCATGTTATAAAACTCTTTAATAGTAAAGAAAATATCCGACCACACTAATGAACAGAAATTCATAATATGAGTAAATTTTCTCATTGTGAAGCATGCACCACTATACGCCAACACCATGCACCACTATACGCCAACAATTGTAACATCATGGGGGGGTGGTTCCAAGAAGGCTATTATTTGAAAGCAGTTACCCCAATGTATTTTGTAAAAGGCATAGTGAGTCTTTTCTAAATGTGATTTTTTTGCCACAAGTTTTTGAAAAATGTGAACAGAAAATTTAAACGTATTTTTTTAACACAAAATTGTAAATTAATAGCTTTTCCAACATACAACATGGACATATTTAGAATTACATCTCAAAACACATTCTGCTACTCCTCCCAAGTATGATGATACCACAAGTGTAAGATATTTTTGTGTTTCAATGTATTTATTAACGTTTTCAATATACAACAACCGTCGTGTAGTCATTATTCAGGTTCAAGATCAAGTGAAAACCTGCAATGCAGTCAGGATAAACATCAAACAGGCAAATGAAAAAGACATTGGGCTGGATTCAGGTAGAATTGCGCATTTCTTACGGAGGCGCAGGGCAAAGTTTTTGCCCTGCGCCCCCGCAAATTTGCTGCGCTGCCCTTGATTCACGGAGCAGTAAATTGCGTGGGCGCGCCGGCAAAATGCCCGGCGCAAGCGCGCGCAATTTAAATGATCCTGTACGAGGCGGGAATCATTTAAATTAGGCGCGTTCCCGCGCCGATCGTAGAGCGCATGCTCCGTCGGGAAACTTTCCCGACGTGCATTGCGGCAAATGACGTCGCAAGGATGTCATTTGCTTCAAAGTGAACGTGAATGGCGTCCAGCGCCATTCACGATTCACTTACGCAAACTACGTAAATTTCAAATTTCGCGACGCGGAAAACGGACGGGTATACGTAACATTGGCTGCCCCTGCTAATAGCAGGGGCAGCCTCATGCAAAAAACGCCGTACGGAAACAACGTAAATTCCGTACGCAGGGCTCGCGCAACGTTGTGAATCGGCGTTAGTATGCAATTTGCATACTATACGCTGAGCACAACGGGAACGCCACCTAGCGGCCATCGCAAGAATGCAGCCTAAGATATGCGGGCATAAGAGCCTTATGCCGCGCATATCTTAGGCTGCAGTCGGCGTAACAAGGTTCCTGAATCAGGAGCATTCGTTACGCCGGGGCAAGTAAGCAATTGCGCTGTGTAACCTATGGTTACACAGGCACAATTGCTTCTTGAATCCAGGCCATTGACAAATGTTTGCACGTATACATACAGTGGGGATCGAAAGTTTGGGCACCCCAGGTAAAAAAATTGTATTAATGTGCATAACGAAGCCAAGGAAAGATGGAAAAATCTCCAAAAGGCATCAAATTACAGATTAGACATTCTTATAATATGTCAAAAAAAGTTAGATTTTATTTACAACATTTACACTTTCAAAATGACAAAAAACAAAAAAATGGCATCTGCAAAAGTTTGGGCACCCTGCAGAATTTATAGCATGCACTGCTCCATTTGCAAAGCTGAGACCTGCCAGTGCCATGGATTGTTCTCAATCATCGTCTGGGAAGACAGGTGATGTCAATCTCAAAGGTTTTAAATGCCCAGACTCATTTGACCTTGCCTCAACAATCAGCACCATGGGTTCTTCTAAGCAGTTGTCTAGAAAACTGAAACTGAAAATAGTTGATGCTCACAAAGCTGGAGAAGGCTATAAGAAGATAGCAAAGCATTTTCAGATGTCAATATCTTCTGTTCGGAATGTAATTAAGAAATGGCAGTCATCAGGAACAGTGGAAGTTAAAGCAAGATCTGGAAGACCAAGAAAAATATCAGACAGAACAGCTCGCAGGATTGTGAGAAAAGCAATTCAAAACCCACGTTTGACTGCACGATCCCTCCAGAAAGATCTGGCAGACACTGGAGTTGTGGTACACTATTCCACTATAAAGAGATACTTGTACAAATATGGTCTTCATGGAAGAGTCATCAGAAGAAAACCTCTTCTACGTCCTCACCACAAAAATCAGCAAATGAACATATAGACAAGCCTGATGCATTTTGGAAACAAATTCTGTGGACCGATGAGGTTAAAATAGAACTTTTTGGCCAGAATGAGCAAAGGTATGTTTGGAGAAGAAAGGGCACAGAATTTATTGAAAAGAACCTCTGTCCAACTGTTAAGCATGGGGGTGTATCAAACATGCTTTGGGGTTGTATTGCAGCCAGTGGCACAGGGAACATTTCACGAGTAGAAGGAAAAATGGATTCAATAAAATTTCAGCAAATTTTGGATGGTAACTTGATGCCATCTGTGAAAAAGCTGAAGTTAAAGAGAGGATGGCTTCTACAAATGGATAATGATCCTAAACACACCTCAAAATCCATGGGGGATTACATCAAGAGGCGTAAACTGAAGGTTTTGCCATGGCCTTTACAATCTTCTGACCTCAACATAATTAATTGAAAATCTATGGATAGACCTTAAAAGAGCAGTGCGTGACAGACAGCCCAGAAATCTCAAAGAACTGGAAGACTTTTGTAAGGAAGAATGGGCAAAGATACCTCAAACAAGAATTGAAAGACTCTTGGCTGGCTACAAAAAGCCTTTACAAGCTGTGATACTTGCCAAAGGGGGCAGTACAAGATATTAACTCTGCAGGGTGCCCAAACTTTTGCAGACGCCATTTTTTTGTTTTCTGTAATTTTGAAAGTGTAAATGATGGAAATAAAATCTTTTTTTGACATATTATGAGAATGTCTAATCTGTAATTTGATGCCTTTTGGAGATTTTTCCATCTTTCCTTGGCTTCGTTATGCACATTAATACAAATTTTTACCTGGGGTGCCCAAACTTTCGATCCCCACTGTAAGTCAAAACATAGGTCAAAAGCCCCGTCAGAGCCGATCCACACTATACGCTCACTACGCAAGCTGCGGAGGGCCTGCAAATTACTTGAGCCCCCGCCTCCCCCTCGTGGGTGCAGGGGCAGCACTGGTGGAATGGGAGTCCTTCTCCCAGCGATCGTGGAGGGGAAGAGAGAGAGAGCCGCCCGGATGTTTAGAGTGCAGCGCACGCAGGGAACACAGCGATAACAGTTTTCATTTTAATTGCTGTGTTCCCTGCCGCTCGCTGTCAGATACAGCCCCTCCTCCTGGTCCTGGGACTTTGATAGACAGACCACCCATCCAATCCTGGTGACGGGTGATCTCTTAATCAAAGTTCCCCAGCCAGGGAGCGGGGCTGTATATGACGTTGAGTGGCAGGAACACGGCAATGAAAGCTATTATCGCTACTGATCATCTGGGCAGCTCTCCTGTTCCTCTCCTTTTCTCCCCTGCACAGGTAGGCTAAATGGTGGGCACAAGGCTGCATTTGGTGGGCACAAGGCTGCATTTGGTGTGCACTGGGCACAAGGCTGCATCATGGTGGGCACTGGGTACAAGGCTGCATTTGGTGGGCACAAGACTGCATTGGTGGGCACAAGGCTGCATCATGGTGGGCACTGGGCACAAGGCTGCATCATGGGGGCACTGGGCCCAAGGCCGCATTTGGTGGGCACAAGGCTGCATGGTGGGCACTGGGCACAAGGCTGCATGGTGGGCACAAGGCTGCATGGTGGGCACAAGGCTGCATTTGGTGGGCACTGGGCACAAGGCTTCATGGTGTGCACTGGGCACATGGCTGCATGGTGGGCACAAGGCTGCATGGTGGGCAGTGGCAGAGACTGCATTTGGTGGGCACAAGGCTGCATTTGGTGTGCACTGGGCACAAGGCTGCATGGTCGTGTGTGGGCTTCAAACCTTTTTTCGGGTTCTGAAAAACGGCCACATTTTTTTTCGAACATGCTCTATTTTTACACGTCGTTTTTAAAGTTGGCGTTTTTAAGGTTGTAAAAAATGGTCGTGTGTGGGCTTTAACGGCGTGAAAAATCCACGCATGCTCAGAAGCAAGTTATGAGACGGGAGCGCTCGTTCTGGTAAAACTACCGTTTGTTATGGAGTAAGTACATTCATCATGCTATAACAGACAGAAAAGCATGAATCGTCTTTTACTAACACGAAATCAGATAAAACAGCCCAAAGGGTGGCGTCATACGAATGGAACTTCCCCTTTATTATGCCGTCGTACGTGTTGTACGTCACCGTGCTTTGCTAGAGCATTTTTTTTTTCACGATCGTGTGTAGGCAAGGCCGTTTTAATGATCGGGTTGAAAAAAACGTTGTTTTTTCTGAGCCTTAAAAATGTCGTGTGTACACGGCATTATGGTTTACATAGCTCACCGCATAACGGGTCAGGTAGAGGGTCCCTTAGCAGAATTATGCTTAGGACCCCAGGGAGGTCAGGATCGGCACTGGGCCCCGTACACATGGTCAGACTTTTGTGCAGGCCAAAATCACATCGGAATTCCGGAATTCTCTATCTAAACTCTGACGGAATTCCTCTGAATTTTCGATGGAAAAAATCTGATGGGACATACACACGGTCGGCATTTCCGATGGGGAAAGACCTTTTCTATCGGAAATTCCGATCGTGTGTACAAGGCTAAAGATATCACCAACTTTGGGGTTGATTTACTAAAACTGGAGAGTGCAAGACAGCAGAACTTTTTTTTGGGGGGGGGCATTATTTTAAGGTCACCCATACTCCACCCCTTTCAACAATGTCATGAAGGGGAGGGGCTTAGTCATTCTCACATAAAGTGCAGGCATGCAAAGGTTTGAGAAACCTGAAGCAATAGCTTAATAGAAGGATCAAGCTGCCATTGTCTAAGCAATTTCTAATCTGTTTTTATGTTTACAGATGTTTCCACTACTGACTTTTCTTTCTGAAAATGCCAGCACCCATGTTTATATTTATTAACCCGGAGAAGAATTTTTAACTTTGTTTAAACCTTTCTGATGTGCATACAGGCTCTGGCTTAGAAAGCATTCAACCAGGTAAAGAGCATTTTTAGAAGGTTAGCTATGATATCTCCTGCATATCTATCATGAAATAATTAATTTAACACCTTGACAGTAGGGATGAGCCGAACACCTGTTCGGTTCGCACCAGAACGTTCGAACAGACCGAACGTTCGCGCGAACATTTAGAACCCCGTTGAAGTCTATGGGACTCGAATGTTCGAATTCAAAAGTGATAATTTTAAAGCCCAATATTCAAGTTATTGTTGGAAAACGCCTTTGAGAACCCGGGTCTTGCCCCAGGGAACATGTATCAATGGAAAAAAAACTCCTTTAAATATCGTACCTGCTGGGTGTCTATAGTAGTGGCATGTGTTTAGAAATGTCCCTGCACAACATGAGATTACTCTTAGAAAAAAGTAATTTAATACTGCTTGCGGCTTTAATGTAATGTTTGGTCCCTGCAATATGGATAAAAATCATTGAAAAAAATAGCATGAGTTTCCCCGCCACCACTCCCCCCAGGTCATTACAAGACCCAGTGCCAATCCTGACCTCCCTGGGGCCCTAAGCAAAATGACATGGCGCATTAAAAATGAGAATCGGGGGGCGCTGACGACAGTGACATGTCACATTAAAGAAAGTTGAGAAGCGGGGGGAGGGGGTGTTCTGCTGTCGTAAATGACTCAGCCAGCGAGTTTAGAAGCGGGGTGAGGGTGCGAAAATTACTTCTCACCAAGCGGGGCCTCTAGTAATTTGGGGGCCCTTTGCAGCTTTGCGGGGGCCCTAAGCGGCTTGCATAGTGAGCCTATAGCGAGGATCGGCCCTGACAAGATCTTTTGGCCCTATATACTTTGAACAGCAGTATACAGGCGGTGCAAACAAGATAAGGACTGTAGGTTTGTTAAGTAGAATCTGAACCATGTCATACTTTGCTGCTGCATATTGCACAATTTCCTAAAGAGACCCTCAACAAACTACATGACACTTACATAGTTACATAGTTACATAGTTACATAGTTAGTCAGGTTGAAAAAAGACACAAGTCCATCCAGTTCAACCACAAAAAATAAAAAAACAAAATAAAAAACACAGTAAAATCCTATACACCCAACTCCATACCCACAGTTGATCCAGAGGAAGGCAAAAAACCCCAGCAGAGCATGATCCAATTTGCTACAGCAGGGGAAAAAATTCCTTCCTGATCCCCCGAGAGGCAATCGGATTTACCCTGGATCAACTTTACCTACAAATCTTAGTACTCAGTTATATTCTGTACATTTAGGAAAGAATCCAGGCCTTTCTTAAAGCAATCTACTGAGCTGGCCAGAACCACATTTTCACAGCTCTTACTGTGAAAAAACCTTTCCGTATTTGGAGGTGAAATCTCTTTTCCTCTAGACGTAAAGAGTGCCCCCTTGTCCTCAGTGTTGACCGTAAAGTGAATAACTCAACACCAAGTTCACTGTATGGACCTCTTATATATTTGTACATGTTGATCATATCCCCCCTTATTCTCCTCTTCTCAAGAGTGAATAAATTTAGTTCTTCTAATCTTTCCTCATAGCTGAGCTCCTCCATGCCTCTTATCAGTTTGGTTGCCCTTCTCTGCACTTTCTCCAGTTCTTCGATGTCCTTTTTGAGAACTGGTGCCCAAAACTGAACTGCATATTCCAGATGAGGTCTTACTAATGATTTGAACAGGGGCAAAATGATATCTCTGTCTCTGGAGTCCATACCTCTCTTAATACAAGAAAGGACTTTGCTCGCTTTGGAAACCGCAGCTTGGCATTGCATGCCATTATTGAGCTTATGATCAACTAAAACCCCCAGATCCTTCTCCACTACAGATCCCCCCAGTTGTACTCCCCCTAGTATGTATGATGCATGCATATTCTTAGCCCCCAAGTGCATAACTTTACATTTATCTACATTAAACCTCATCTGCCACTTAGTCGCCCAATTAGACAGAGCATTGAGGTCGGCTTGTAAATTGGAGACATCCTGCAAGGACGTTATTCCACTGCATAGCTTGGTGTCATCTGCAAAGACAGAAATGTTACTTTTGATCTCAGACCCAATATCATTTATAAATATATTGAAAAGTAAGGGTCCCAGCACTGAACCTTGGGGTACACCACTGATAACATTGGACCATTCAGAGTAAGAATCATTAACCACGACTCTCTGAATTCTGTCTTTCAGCCAGTTTTCTATCCATTTACAAACTGATATATCCAATCCTGTAGACCTTACCTTACACATGAGCCGTGTGTGCGGAACTGTATCGAACGCTTTTGCAAAATCCAAATATATCACGTCCACAGCCACGCCTCTGTCCAGGGTTTTACTTACCTCTTCATAAAAGGAAATCAGGTTTGTCTGACAACTTCTGTCTTTCATAAATCCATGTTGTCTGCTGCTCAAATAGTTTTTTTCCAGCAAGAACTCATCCATGTGGTCTTTTATTAAACGTTCCAGTATCTTCCCAACTATAGAAGTTAAACTAACAGGTCTATAGTTACTTGGTAAAGACTTTGTTCCCTTTTTAAATATGGGCACCACATTGGCCCTGCGCCAATCCAGTGGTACTATTCCTGTCTTTAATGAGTCCCTAAATATTAGATACAGTGGCTTTGAAATGACAGAGCTCAACTCACCTAGGATCCGTGGATGGATGCCATCAGGTCCAGGTGCTTTATCCACCTTTATTCTGTCTAAATATTTCTGGACCATATCACTTTTGAGCCATTGTGGATTTGGGGCTGTGTCACTCCCACCCCCATTTTGGACATGAGCTCCCCCATGCTCCATTGTATACACAGAGCTGAAGAAAACATTTAATAAATTTGCCTTCTCTTTGTCCCCAGTCACCCACTCTAGATTATTTTGTAAGGGGCCTACATGCTCAGACTTCACCTTTTTACTATTAATATATTTAAAGAATTTTTTGGGGTTTGTCCTACTATCTTTTGCAATCTGTCGTTCGTTTTGAATTTTTGCATCCTTGATTTCCTTTTTGCATATCCTGTTATATTCTTTGTAACATTTAAACAACACTAGTGTTCCTTCATTTTTATATTTTTTAAAAGCTACTTTCTTATTGTTTATAGCTTTTTTAACTTTGACCGTGAGCCACATAGGTTTTATTTTTAGCCTTTTATATTTTTAGCCTTTTAATTTTAGCCTTTTAAACTTATTGCCCATGGGAACATACTTTGCAGTGAGGTTCCACACAGTCTTTTTGAAGAATTCCCATTTCTGTTCTGTGTTCATCTGTGCCAATAGTCCCTCCCAGTCCAAGTCCTGGAGAGCAGCCCTCATCCTTGGAAAATTTGCTCTCTTAAAATTTAGTGTTTTAATATTTCCTGTATGTATTTCTTGCTTATAGTTAACATTAAATGAAATCATGTTATGATCACTGCTACCCAGGTGTTCCTTTATCTGAACATTAGTAATAAGCTCTGCATGGTTTGAGATTATCAGGTCCAACAGGGCATCATTCCTAGTTGGGGCCTCAATAAACTGCACCATAAAATTGTCCTGCAATAGGTTTTTAAATTTTTGTCCTTTAACTGTCCCAGAAGTGCCATTAATCCAGTCAATTTCTGGGTAGTTAAAATCCCCCATTATTATCACCGTCCCAGACCTTGCAGCCCTTTCCATCTGTGCAAGGAGCTGAGTCTCCACCTCCTCATTAACATTGGGTGGTTTATAGCAAACTCCAATGATTAATTTTGAACTACGCACATCTGTATGCAGTTCCACCCATAATGCTTCAGCCTCATCACACTCTCCATCAACCAGGTTCTCTTTCACGCTTGCTTTGAGGTCACTTCTCACATAGAGACAGACCCCTCCACCTTTCCTTTTTACCCTGTCTTTCCGAAAGAGAGCATAGCCAGGTATATTAATAGCCCAGTCATGTGAGGATTGAAGCCAAGTTTCAGCAATACCGATTACATCATAGCTCTTCTCATGCACCAGAGCTTCCAGCTCACCTGTTTTGCTTGGCAGACTTCTGGCATTGGTGAACAAACACTTAAATGTATTGTTACATTTTTCTCTGGTGTTTTTCATATAATTTATAGTAGTACAAATGGCACTATTATTTCCAATGGCTGTTTGCAACATGGGAACTTTCTTGTCACCTGCCATAACCCTCCCCCCATCTATCCCCATTCCACTCTCCATTAATGTCTGACCACTAACTGACCTGTCTGCTCGATGTAATTCTAATTCACCCTCCCCCCTCAATCCTAGTTTAAATACTCCTCCAGCATTCCCATAAACCTCTCCCCCAGCACAGCAGACCCCCTTCCATTCAAGTGCAAACCGTCTTTAGCATATAGGTTGCACCCCAATGAAAAGTCAGCCCAGTGCTCTAGAAACCCAAATCCCTCCTTCCTACACCAGGTCTTTAGCCATGCATTCAGCTCTCTAATCTCCCCCTGCCTTTCCTGTGTTGCGCATGGCACAGGCAATATTTCAGAGAATATCACCTTGGAGGTCCTTCCCTTCATCTTGCAGCCTAGTTCTTTAAATTGATTCTTAAGGAGCCTCCACCTTCCATGTATACTGTCATTGGTTCCAACGTGGACCAAGACAGCTGGGTCATGCCCAGCCCCTCCCAGTAATTTATCCACCCGGTCCACCACATGCCGAACCCTGGCACCAGGGAGACAGCAAACCATTCGGTTGAAGCGATCCTGGCGACAAATTATTCTATCAGTCCTTCTGATTATAGAATCCCCTATTACCACCAACTGTCTAGGCCTACCTGCACTCCCCTCCCCACCTCTACTAGATGGGTTGCTCTCCCGGCTGTTAGGGGTAGCAGTAACATCTAGGGCTGCCACCTCTGTGTTTGCCACCTCCACATCATCACCCAACTTGGCAAATTTGTTTTGATGCACAAATACAGGACTGGCCTTCCCTTTCTTCACGTCCCTTCCACTCCCTCTAACTGCATTAACCCATCTCCCTATCTGATAATCCTGACTTTCCCCTCCACCCTCCACATCAACCTTACTGACCACTTGCTCAGCGAGCAGAGGACCCCTTTCAAGGTTGTCATTTCTACCCAGTGTTGCAACTTGCTCCTCCAGATCTCTAATACGAGCTTCCAGAAGGGCAACCTGCTCACATCTGTCACAGCGGTATCCATCTAGGAGCTGTTGCACCAATTTTGCATACATGTGACACACTGTGCACTGAGCAAAACCTTCAACCCTGCTAGCACTCCTTTCCCAGTTACAATATAATTACTTGTATGAAGATTAAGATAATACTTACAGTTTTAGAAGACTCCTGTCTTCCTGTCTTAACTCTTGTTTTAAACTCCTGGTTTTTAACTCTTCCACTTGTAATCAAAAATTCCACTTCTGATCAGAAATTCCACACCAGATCTCAGCAAGGAGCCAGCTCTTATGGAGTTTTTCCAGACACTTATATACTCACCTGTTAACAATTAGACACTCCCCTGTTAACAATTAAACACTCCCCTTAATTAGCAGAAAGGAAAAAAAGCTGTTTAAAAAGTGTCAGAGAAAAAAAGACAAACAATTGAACACTTGCAGCAGAAACAGTTAAAAGCAGCTAAAAGCAAATCCTGGTTTTTAACTCTTCCACTTGTAATCAAAAATTCCACTTCTGATCAGAAATTCCACACCAGATCTCAGCAAGGAGCCAGCTCTTATGGAGTTTTTCCAGACACTTATATACTCACCTGTTAACAATTAGACACTCCCCTGTTAACAATTAAACACTCCCCTTAATTAGCAGAAAGGAAAAAAAGCTGTTTAAAAAGTGTCAGAGAAAAAAAGACAAACAATTGAACACTTGCAGCAGAAACAGTTAAAAGCAGCTAAAAGCAAATCCTGGTTTTTAACTCTTCCACTTGTAATCAAAAATTCCACTTCTGATCAGAAATTCCACACCAGATCTCAGCAAGGAGCCAGCTCTTATGGAGTTTTTACAGACACTTATATACTCACCTGTTAACAATTAGACACTCCCCTGTTAACAATTAAACACTCCCCTTAATTAGCAGAAAGGAAACAAAAGCTGTTTAAAAAGTGTCAGAGAAAAAAAGACAAACAATTGAACACTTGCAGCAGAAACAGTTAAAAGCAGCTAAAAGCAAATCCTGGTTTTTAACTCTTCCACTTGTAATCAAAAATTCCACTTCTGATCAGAAATTCCACACCAGATCTCAGCAAGGAGCCAGCTCTTATGGAGTTTTTACAGACACTTATATACTCACCTGTTAACAATTAGACACTCCCCTGTTAACAATTAAACTTGTGCCTGATGAGGCCACTGATGTTCCAGTGGTGGTGACCCATGAGACTGTCCATACAGGCTTGGCCCCCCAAAGCGCACGTGCTGTGTGGCAACAATATGTCAATTATTTTAGGGTTGGGGGGGCCATTACAATGCCAAATCTTGGCTGAATAAAATTTGTTTTTGGGAATGAAAAATTCTAGAAAAAAGGGGGGTTGCCATCCGGGGCCCCCTTTGAACAAAT
This sequence comes from Rana temporaria, assembly GCF_905171775.1. Lineage (NCBI taxonomy): Eukaryota > Metazoa > Chordata > Amphibia > Anura > Ranidae > Rana > Rana temporaria. The sequence continues at coordinate 313,597,246 of NC_053491.1, forward strand.
TCTGTGAATAACTCCTGTTCTCCTTATTTCTGCAAGTCAAAATTAAGCAAAAAAAGCTAATGTCAGTCAAGCCTTAGCTTTCTCCCCATATCTAACCCACAAACTCATCCACTGATCATAAAGTCCAAAATCAAGTTTCGTATCGTCGTACTGCACGATCGTTTTTACAACGTTTTCTACCGACTGTGAACGACAATATCCCTTTATACACTGCGCATGTGAGAAGCTCCGCAGTCCGCACGTTTCACTGCCCATGACGATCGTTCTAGTGATTGCTACGCCCCTTTTCAGTCGGTTAATACAAGACGGTAAAGACATGATGGAGGAGAGACAGCAAGCTGCAACCAGACAGGAGAGAGGCCAGGCACACACCAGGAGGAGCAGGAGGTACAAAGCCACCAACATGACCTTCGACGAGATGGTTGAGATAGTGGCTATTCTTAAAAAGGAGGACTACGACTGCAAAAAAGGGCCTTACAAGAACCCAAATAAAGTCAAGGCCCAGATCATGGAGAAGGTACGGAGGACTATCCATGCAAAATTCGGGGTGCAGAGGTCCAGGGAGCAGTTGTGCAAGAGATGGTCTGATTTGAAAAAATCAGACCAAAATCAGAGAGCCGGAGCAGATGGAGAAGATGTAAGTAATTTTCATGTGTACTCTGATTATTTGTTTTTATTATTTTGCGGCATTTGTGCTTTTTATTTCAGGTTGTGTATATATACAGTTCAAGAATAGATGTCTCAAGGTTCATGATTGTAGGCATAATAATTGGTTGTTCATTCTATTTCTGATCTTTTTATGTAAAACCATTTTTTTATTTAATGTAGATGTGTTTTTAACTAGATTTAAATAATCCAACTTAAGTCAATATACAGTAAAAGGAGAGTATGCTCAGCAGTTGGTTACACATATGGACTCAGTAGCAGAAGTGTTGGCATGGCCGATCCGCCCTATAGGCTCACTATGCAAGCCGCTTAGGGCCCGCAAAGCTGTGAAGGGCCCCCCAAATTACTAGAGGCCCCGCCTGGTAAGGAGTCCTTTTCGCCCCCTCACCCCCTCAACTCGCTGTCTGCATGGGAGAAGAGGCAAGAAGTCAGCACCACTTGCTTCTCAATTTATGTAAGATGTAATTTCCGACAGCAGAATACCCCCTCCCCCACTTCTCAACTTTCTTTAATGTGACATGTCACTGTCGTCAGCGCCTCCCGCTTCTCATTTTTAATGTGCCATCTCATTTTGCTTAGGGCCCCCAGGGAGGGCAGGATCGGCACTGAGTGTTGGCCACAAGAACAACCTAGTTAGGGTGTCACAAAGAGGTGATCCAATGGATACTTGTTGTTTTTCCATGTAGGAAACTTGGCCAAAGATAGAGAAATGCAGCAGCTTTGGTAATGGATAAAATCTAAGCTTAGAAGGATTGTAAAAACAGACAATTGTACCACACTTTATAAAAAGAATGATTGATATTCCTCTTTCAGACCTCTAATCTTTTTGATTCATGCATCCCTTTTTTTAAAATCTCATAGGGCGCAATCAAGCTGCAGCAGTGGAGCCGACTGACCCCACACAGAGGCAAGCCCCACCCTCGCCGGATGTACAGGAAGTGGAAAATGCCACCACATCAGGTCAGTGTCATACAGCACAGCTTCAGGTAATACATGTAGGCCTGCATAATTGTAATACATTTTTTTTCCAAATTTCAGGAGGTGTTCGAGCTGTTGGGGGCGGATTGAACACCTACAGTGCCCAGGTCTTAATTGGGGAGATATTGTCTTGCAGGGCAGAAATAGAGGACATAAACCTCGCCTTAGAGAAGCTTAAAAAGAAAAACCAAAAGGTGGACCAAAAACTAAAGAATCTGATTGATGTGCTGGGGAGGGTTTAAAAAAAATAAATAAAATAAAAAATATTAAAAAAAAATAGATGTAGACAAGTATTTCAAAGCAAAAATATATTTCTTGACAAAAAAAAATTTAAGAATTTCTATTAAGATATTTTTTGAAAAAATAAAAATGACACATTTTAAGTGTGATACAATAAATATTTTTGGATACTCAACAATGTATGGGTTATTATTATATCAATGCTGCCTAAAAGAACAAATCTAGATTTGTGGTGTTTACATTGACAATGATGAGCATTTAGTACAGGAAAATAAACATGACACTATGATAACGTAGGAGAAAGCTAGAATGAGCTCAAATTAGAAAAGAATCAAACAAAGAAAAATACTAGAACAGGGGCAGAAAAATTGGGCCTTAGGCACTGGTGGCGGTGCCACAACACTGCAACCCCTCACAGATAATGTAATTGGAGCTTAGCAAAGAGCCACATGCAAAGTATTGCATCAAAAATTGTTATTAGATGCCCCTGTTAAACAGGGGCAGAAAAATTGGGCATAAGGCACAACACAACATTGCAACCCCTCACAGATACTGTAATTGGAGCGCAACAAAAAGCCACATGCAATGTATTGCATCAAAAATTGTTATTAGACGCCCCTGTTAAACAGTGTCAGAAAAATTGGGCCTTAGGCACTGCTGACGGAGCCCAGAAACAAAAATGTTCTTACTAGCTATCAGCAAGATCAGCGAGGAGGAAAAGGATATTCAGTCAGCAGCATAACAGGACAGTCACTCAGCATCAGCACAGGCAGACTCCAAGGGATCTGACATTTCAAAAAAATTATTCAGTTACATCAGCATCAGGTGCTTGGTAGCTGTTGTTGTTGATCCAAGTCTGATTCATTTTTATGAAGGTCAGTCGATCGACGGAGTCGGTGGAGAGGCGCACCCTGTGATCGGTCACAAAGCCTCCAGCAGCACTGAATGTGCGTTCTGAAAGAACGCTGGATGCAGGGCAAGCCAGTAGCTAAATTGCGTACTGTGCAAGCTCTGGCCAGTGATCCATCCTCAAGACTCAGTAAGCCAGAGGATTTTCGGAGGGGAAGGTGTCCAAGTCTGTTCTTGCCCCTAGGTATTCCCGCACCATGTAAACCCAACACTGGCGATGGTTGCTGGAACTGGTCATACCTTGGGGCTGCGGACTAAAAAATTGTCTGAACGCATTTGTCTGTTAAACAGGGGCGTCTAATATCAATTTTTGATGCAATACATTGCATGTGGCTCTTTGTTGCGCTCCAATTACAGTATCTGTGAGGGATTGCAGTGTTGTGTTGTGCCTAAGGTCAGACGGCCACCTTCTCCACCGCTCCTTCTGTGACTCACCGAAGCCTCAGCAACACGTTGTCCAGGACCAGGATTTGGTAACCCCCCAGGTTCTGGGAACGCGTTGCACAGACCCTTCTGCAAGGCCTCCCGAAGATGTTTCATCTTCTGCTCCCTCTGCGATGGCAAGATAAGCTCCACAACCTTACTCTTGTAACGTGGATCAAGGAGAGTTGCCAGCCCGTAATGGTCCCTCTCCTTGATATCACGAACACGAGGATCCTTACGCAGGCTTTGCAGGATCAGGGAGGCCATGCAGCGTAGGTTTGCTAAGGCATTCGGGGCACAGTCCTCTGGGTCACTGAGGACAACAGGATCCGCAGCCTCCTCTTCCCAGCCACGTAAAAGTCCACGGGTTCCTTGGGACTGTAAGTTATCCCTTGAAGACTGCTGCTGCTGATGCTGAGCGCTAGGCTCCACCTCCATGCTGCTGATACAATCCTCCTCCTCCACCACCTCCTCCTCGTCCTCTTCCTGTGTGCTAGGCGGGCAAGCAGGAGCACTGTCTGGATAAAGGGGGCCTTGAGAGGTAAGGAAGTCCTCCTCTTCCTCCCTCTGTTCTGCCTCAAGGGCCCTGTCCATTATTCCATGTAGCGTGTGCTCCAACATGTGAATAAGAGGGTCAGTCTCACTGATGCATGCACTGTCACTGCTCACCATCCTCGTGGCCTCTTCAAATGGTGACAGGACAGTGCATGCATCCCTGATCAAGGCCCACTGGTGTGGGGAAAAAAAGCAAGCTCCCCTGACCCAGTTCTGCTGCCATATTGGCACAGATATTTATTGATGGCCCTCTGCTGCGTGTGCAGCCACTGCAGCATGGCCAATGTAGAGTTCCACCTGGTGGGCATGTCACAGATTAGGCGGTTCTTGGGCATGTTGTATTCCCTTTGGAGGTCTGTCAGCCGAGCAGTGGCATTGTATGACCTTCGAAAATGCACACAGACTTTCCTGGCCTGCTTCAGGACATCCTGTAAGCCCGGGTACCTGCCCAACAACCGCTGCACCACCAAATTCAGAACATGAGCAAAACAGGGCACATGGGTCAGTTGTCCCTGTCGCAGGGCAGAGAGGAGGTTGGTGCCATTGTCGATAACCACCATTCCTGGCTTAAGCTGGCTTGGCATCAACCACTTCTGAGCCTGCCCCTGTAGAGCTGACAGAACCTCAGCCCCAGTGTGGCTCCTGTCTCCCAAGCACAACAGCTCTAGGACCGCATGGCATCTCTTTGCCTGCATTCCTGCGTAGCCCCTCGTACGCCTACGGAGCACGGCTGAGGCCACAGAGGAAGAAGAAGAGGAGGGGGTGGAGGAGAGAGGTGGATCACAGCCAGTAGTAGTGTTTTGGAGGTGTGGTGGCGAAACAACCTCCAACACTACTGTACCTTGCCCTGTGTCATTCCCAGCTGCCAGCAGAGTCACCCAATGCGCCATGAAAGAGAGGTAACATCCCTGTCCATGCCTGCTGGACCATGAGTCAGCGGTAAGATGCACCTTACCACTGACCGCCCTGTCCAGCGAGGCATGGACATTGCCTTCCACATGCCGGTAGAGAGCCGGAATCGCCTTCCGTGAGAAAAGGTGGCTTTTGGGTACTTGCCACTGAGGTACTGCACATTCCACAAACTCACGGAAGGGGGCAGAATCTACCAACTGAAAAGGTAGCAGTTGAAGTGTAGGCAATTTCACTAAGCTAGCATTCAACCGCTGGGCATGTGGATGGCTGGGAGAGTACTTCTTTTGGCGCTGCAGCAGCTGGGGCAGGGAAATTTGTCTGCTACTATCAGTAGATTGCCCGCATGTACTACTAGGTTGTGACACACCTAATTCTACACCTTCAGTCCTATCAGTGCAGGCTTCAGAAAGGACTGAGGGTCTAGTGGGGTTGGAGATCCCAGCTGATGAGGGGCAATAGGAGGTCCGCTTTGTTCTTTGGTCTGGGTCTTTCTGGTATGCTTGCCAACGAACTGAATGGCAGGTCGACATATGTCTGGTCAAGCATGTGGTGCCCAAGCGGGTAATGTTTTGGCCACGCGAGATACCCTTGAGACATATGTTGCAAATAGCAATGATACGATCTGATGCACATGTCTCAAAAAAGGCCCACACCAAAGAACTTTTGCAGTAACGTTGAGACACAGCAGCGCCCTGCACAGGCGTAGCTCTGCGATGTAATGCAGTTGGTATGCTGCCCTTAAGCTGGCCCCTGGAGGGCATCCTGCCTCTTTGGAGATGTGCCTGTGCCTCGTCCTCCTCCTCCACCTCCTCCTCCTCTTTCTCCTCCTCTCTCCTATCAGGCACCCACGTAGAGTCAGTGACCTCATCATCCCCTCCCTCCTCATCACTGTCGAAAACCTGGCAGTATGCTGCAGCTGGGGGAACATGACTGCCAGATTGCTGTCCCTTTCGGCCACCCCCTCTCTCTGGGCTCACATCAATGCCTTCCTATATCTGTGTTCCATCATCGGAGCCTTCAAAACAACTCCTAGGATGTATATATATCCTCTACACACTGTAAATGTAACTAAACTGACTAGCCTGCCTGCTCTATCTATCTATCTGGTAGAAAAGACACTGTGTGTCTCTCTCTCTCTCTCTCTCTCTCTCTAACTGACTGACTGACTGTCTGATCTGTTCTTTAACAACGCTGCAACACACTACACAAGGCCGACTTGCAGGCGGCCTTATATAGTGTGGGGCGTGTACTAAACCCCCCTGAGCCATAATTGGCCAAAGCCACCCTGGCTTTGGCCAATTATGGCTCCCCGTTTTTTTTGCGCGCTGTGATTGGCCAAGCATGCAGGGTCATAGTGCATGCTTGACCAATCATCAGAGCGCAATGCCACAGGGAATTATGGGCCGTTGCGCGTCACTCGAATTTGGCGCAAACAACCCACTTTGTTTGAATTTCGTCGAACGTATGAACAGACGATGTTCGAGTCGAACATACTTTCGAGTCGAACACAAAGCTCATCCCTACTTGACAGCATTGATTATACAAGTAGTGCTGTTATGCCACGTACACACCATCACTTTATGTGATAAAAAAAAACAACGTTTTTAAAAACGTCACTTTAATTGACCGTGTGTGGGGGAAAACGTCATTTTATGTCTTGTAAAAAACGACCAAAAAAAATTGAAGCATGCTTCAATTTTATGTGTCGTTTTTCAAAACGTCATTTTTTACTTCACAGAAATTGACCGTGTGTAGTAAAAAACGTTGTTTAAAACAACGTTTTTTCACCCACGCATGCCCAGAAGCTACTTATGAAGCAAGCTTCAATGGAAAAAGTGGTGAGAACGTAACCTTGCTTTGCTAGAACATTGTGAGAAAAACTATGGTGTGTAGGCAACTTCGTTTCAAAAACGTCATTTTTTACTTCACAGAAAATGCTGTTTTTTTTTCATCACATAAAGTGATGGTGTGTACGGGGCATTAGATGAGCTCCAGAACATGGACACATGCTGCCTCAACTCAGGCAGATGCTGGTTCAGGTGGACAGCTCACACTCAGATCTTCAGGTGTGCTTCCTTCCTTCCCTCAGGCTTTGAGCCACACTGCCTGGAAAAGATACACGAGGTTGGTGGAGCCAAAATTTACCAGGTGCGAAGGAGAAAGAAGTTCCTCCTCCGCTCTGAATGCTGGGGCCTTGACTCGACCTCATGACGCAACGTCACTCGTTGCTAGATGCCAGACAGCAGGTGAGTCTAGCAACCAGTGCAGCGGGCAGCAGAGAAGCCAGCGGACGGTGCAATAAGAGAGTCTAGGGAGTTCGGAGTTACTGAATGTAACAGTAAGGCCTCGTACACACGACCGAACATGTCCGCTGAAACTGGTCCGTCTGTATGGCCAACCGGACAATTTTCCGGCGGATCAGACAGGTTTCCAGCGAACAAATGTTTCTTAGCATTTCCGCTGGAAGCCTGTCCGTCGGACATGTTCGGTCGTCTGTATGACTCACCGGACATGTCCGCTCGGCCGAAAGCCCTCGCATGCGTCAAAGTGATTCGACGCATGCGTGGAAGCATTGACCTTCCAGGGTCGCGCACGTCGCCGCGTCATCGTCGCGGCGATGGCGCGGCCACGTCACCGTGTTCGCTGTCCGCGGGAAATTTGGTCTGATGGCGTGTACAGCCATCAGACCAAAATCCGCCAGCGGACATGTCCGATGAAAACGGTCCGTGGATCGTTTTCATTGGACATGTCCCGTTGTGTGTACGAGGCCTAAGTGACTGCCACAGCTTCACCACCCCCCTTTGCGGCAGCTTGCGGCGCCTGGACTCAGTTCACCCTGGGCATCTGCCCATGATTGGGCCTCAGTGTCTGAGTGTGGACAGCTTGCTCCAGGGGGGACACTTGTCCCCTTTTGTGTACACCCATGGTGCAAAATCTGGTGCAGTTCTGCATAGAAACCAATCAGCTACCAGGTGTTTGTCAAAGCTCAAAGTGTAATGCCACTTTTGTTGAGAAAAAAACATTCCCCTCTAGGTGTTCCATGTACATTGCAAGGATTTTAACAAACTTTGTTACAGATTCCTAACTTTTGTTACTCTGAAGAAATCCATGTGTGTTTGTCTGTGCCTCTGTTCCGAGTGAGTGTAATGGGAGTGGTTTCATAATTAGTTGAGGAAATTTACTGGGCCTCCATCCCTATAGACATGTTCCTATTCAAAGTATCTCTCCAAAAAATTAAATTTGTGTTGCAAAGGATGCCTGAAATCTGTTTTTGTATCTTGTACCGATGGGGCCCACACATGATCGGTAAGTCTGATGAAAACGGTCCATTAGACCGTTTTTCATCAGACAAACCGATCGTGTGTACGCGGCATTACAGTATCTGTCGTCCATTTTAGGACTGGATTTATTTTATTGCTTGTGACCAATAAATGGAAAATGTTCTTCATTACTGCAAAGAGACTATTTGCATGATTGTGTGTGTGTGACCCATGAGCGCTGGATTTTAGTGTATGGATGTTATATATTCGGTACTTCTGGGTACGAATTTCATCTAGCTGCTCTGGACCTCCATCCTTCTTTTTTTATTTCTATCTTCCACCACATGATATTTTGAGTATTGTTATATATATATATATATATATATATATATATATATATATACTACCAATTTTAGCGCTGGTGATTTTGCTGCTTTTTTTTTTTTTTTTTCAATCGGACAGGTACATGATAGGGACACATCCCACTAATTAACTGTAAAATGCCCACCAAGACACAACAAATGAATGTACAATGAAAGACAAATAATCATCATCAGTAAAGAGGAAGAAAAAGAAAAGGAGAAGCCACAGCCTGCTGCCAGTATGATGTTCAATAAGTAGGAATAAAGATATTGTATTCATGGGTTCCAGACTGTCTTTTTGTTAGTCATTATAGCAATAGCTATTTTGGCCACTAGGAACATAAAATACATTAAATCAAGGTCTGGGTACCCCTTCAATAGGTTTGTTAAGTAAAGTTTAACAATATTTACCATAGTCACAGAGTATATTAGGGCATAGACTCCTATATAAAAGTGCTTCACTTTTTTGCATGACAACCACGTGTGGTACATCAAGCCTATGTGCCCACATCCCCAGAAGCAGAGTGGTGATAAGCCCAGGTAAATTTTCGATAAATGTTTGGGCACCAGGTACCATCGAGAGAGTATTTTGTAGCCTGATTCTCAGAGACATTCATAATTATATTATAAGTTCTAATTGATCAATCCCTCCTGTTCTCCTCATCTATCTCCATTCACATATCCCTTTCCCATGCAAACACGTGGGGCAATTAACCAGCGAGATTAACAAATTGTTTATAAAACTCTGAGCTACTGCCCCTCTGAGCCTTGGCGTGTTAGTAGTGTAAGACCTTTTCAATGTGTGGACTGGTTATGTATCGGACATTGCAATCAACCAACGCTGTATAGAAAGCAATGTATTGTAATGGTCGCCTCTGTCAGTGAATATCGCATAGTGTAGCTTCACCTACAGCAGTTCTTGTTCCTAGAAGAAAAGCAGGCCCAACTTTTTGGTACATGGCTACCCCCATTGCACAATTATATGTAGTGTAGACATGTGCAAACTCGAATATTTTGTTTTGTTTTTTCGTTTGGAAAATAAATTTATTTAGTTACTCCCGAAAATCGTTTTGATTTATTTAGTTTTTCGTTGGGGAATAGCTTTCGTCTGAAAATCCAATAATACTTGGTTTCTGTCGAATGGTCAATAGAATTATTCGACGGAACGTCTATTCTTTGTTGGCTTCTGTCTAATGGTCAAAAATTATTCGACGGAACGTCGAATCTTTTACGCTGAATCGTACATTTCCGTTCGAATATTCCGCCTACAAGAATTCTAATGTTGTATGACTAGTAATAATGTCGAATCTATTCTCTATAATGTCGAATCTATTTTCTCATAAATCTAAATCTATTCTCTGTAATGTCGAATCTATTATTTCTATAGTGTCGAATCTTTTCTCTATAATGTCGAATCTTTTCCCTATAATGTCGAATCTCTCTATATCGAATTTTTACCGCAACGAAAACGAAAATAAAGCATTTTTTATGTTGGATCTTTCGGATTTAGTTTCTTGCACTTTCGTTATCGTTTGTTAAAATGATAACAAAAAAAACGATTTTCAGACGAAAATGCATTCTAACGAAAACGAATGCACATGTCTAATGTAGTGCCCTGCTCCCATTGAGTGGGCGCTATGTGTTAAATTATAGTTGCCTGAGCAGTAGTTTTGGCTCAGGTTGATTGTTCTAATTTGTTGGTTCTGTTCAGTTCAGCTGGGTTGCACAAGTTTCCCCCTGACAGTGGGTGTCGCTGTCACCGCAGGTCACGGTTGGAAAGGCAACAGGCTAGATGTATTGGGTATCTCTCTCTCAGAAGAGGCTCAGGGGGCGTGGTCACCCCTCTGTGCATTCTGGTGAGGGGTACTTAAGGGACAGACGCTGTTTGGCAGGGTTCGTCTTCCAATCCCGACCTGAGGGCCCTCCTGGCCTCAGGGATGCTGAGCTGTTTCGTAACTCAGGGCCGGCTGGCCCGAGGCCTAGCAACTGAGAGTAGGCCCAGGAGTTTCTGGGGCCTACTGATCCAGGGATGGTCCTTCACTACCTTGTCTATGGAAGGAAGCTAAACCATTGGTATTCAATTGATGGTCGTACCCTGGCAGATTTACCTCACAGTGCTGCCGGTCCGGCTTAAAGATTCTTGGCACCGTGAGTCGTGTAAATTTTGTTGGAACTATATCGTGTGCAGCCGGTTACATGATCTTATGGCAGAAGATTGTGGGACGGCCTGACGACACTCATCAAGTCTGTGGCAGAGACTTTGTCAAGCTTCGCATCAGCTGCTAGGCCGGTGAGAGTGGGCCTATCTGGTGGTTGCTAAAATCCAGTGTGGAGCTCAGTTAATCCTCTAGATCTAAGTGGTACCAGTGATCCGCAAAGTGAAAGTACCTGAGTCTTTCCCTGTCCCTCTACGCCTCTTTTGGAGAACTTTGTTAATAAACCCTTGAAAGAGACTTTGTGTTGGTGCGTACGATCTTATGGACAGCTCTTCAAGGACAGCCCCTGAAGCGAGCATATGGAACAGTAATGTAATGGCAGGCCCAAATCTAAACCAGCAGCTCCTTCGGGGGAGTGGCAGGGGAAAAGATCAGTCCAGGCAACAGGCAAAAAACATGGTTAATTAACAGGCTGAGATCACTTCAGGTGGAAAGCAAAAATGGGGCCTGATAAACAGGCCAGGGTAAGTTCAGCCAGAAGACAGCAGGCAGAAATGTGGTTGAGAAAACATGCAAATGTTCAGTGCATGACATTAAATACAGGAAAATCGCAGGTTTGGGAATGATAAAAGAGTGCTCTCTTATGGGCCCCCTTTCTTGAGGCTGTGGCTATCCCAGGCCCATTTTATATATTGTTAAGCTGTTTTCTGCTATTAGTGTAGGCAATGCTTATATAAATACCATCACTTTAAATGATATTGAAGCTATCAAAATTCGAAAATGAAAAATTTGAAAATGAAAAATTAGAAAATTCGGAATTTCGAAAATTAGAAAATTCGGAATTTCGAAATTTAGAAATTTCGAAAAATTCATAAATTCGAAATTTCGAAAATTTAAAATTCGTAAATTTGAAAAATAAAAAATTCGAAAATTTAAAATTTCAAAAATTGAAAAATTCGAAATTTGAAAAATCGAAAATGAAAAATACGAAAAAAAAAAAATGAAAAATTAGAAATTTCGGAATTTCTAAAAATTAAAAGAAACGAAAAATGTTCGTATTACCGAATTTCCGAAAATCCGAATTTCCGAAATTCGGAAATACGAAAATTCGGAAATTTAAAAATTCGGAAATACGAAATTGAAAATTGAAAAATTCGAAATTGAAAATTCGGAAATTGAAAAATTCGGAAATAAGAAATGTAAAAATTCGAAATGTAAAAATTCGAAAATTCAAAAATTCAAAAATTCTAAATTTAAAAAATTCGGGATTTTTTAAATAAAAAAAAAACCAAATTCGGATATACGAAAATTCGGAAATTGAAAAATTCGGAAATTTGAAATTTTCGGAAATGCGAGAATTCGGAAATTCGAAATTTTCATAAGTCTGAAAATTCGGAAATAAAAAATTTGTCAATACGAAAATTCAAAATTAACGAATTTACGAATTTTTGTTAAGAAACTAATTAGAAACTAAACAAATTGCACATGTCCAGAAACGAGGCAATAGATAATACTGTACTTTTGTACTATTGATGAATTTATCGAAAACGATACCAATGGCATCCTATTGGGGCATCAGGGTGATGTGTGGGTTGCTCTTTAGAACTGAGGAAAGGCTACAGAAAACTCTGAATATAAAGTAATATTCAAATCTGAAAATGTAAGTGATAAACTCGTACTAGAGTCTAAAATGTGGTTTTATTTCAAAATATATTAGGTGCAACAGCCAATGCGTTGTCACATGTTGTCCCTTTTATCAGGGCCTAAAAGATTACGGAAACAGCTTATTTGGACTCAAACTGTTATTTAAACTCTGTATTGAGAGAATTCGGTAATGTTCAGCAGCTGGTTCATACTACACCAAATACACCAGTTGGTAGTCTAAACCAGCTGCTGAGCATTGTTCTCTCAATACAGAGTTTAAATAACAGTTTGAATCCATACCAGCTGATTCCACATATTTTAAGCCCTGATGAAGGAACGATGCATGATCCCTGAAATACGCTGACTGTTGCACTTTATTTGTTAGGAATATATCTAGCGTGGTGCTTTGAACTTGAGATTGAAATATTAGGAGCTGACCAGTGTCTGTTCTCATGTATCTGCAAAACACCTCCTGTAGTTAATACTGGCTGTTAGGGACAGATGAGTGACACTGAAGAAGGATTGCATCCAGGACAGGAAATGTGTCCTTAACTGCAGGTAACCTCTGGATGTGCTAATATATGGGAATAGCTGTGACTCCTGTCAACCTGTAATTCACTGACGTCCCAGGGCCCCAGCTGTTTTGCATACACCTGTGATGTCAACCACAAGAATCTGCTTTTTTTTTGCTGCATGAAATCATTGTATGCCTTTAATTTCCCTTTAGAATGCAGTTTAATGAAGAACAATCAGCTACATGCAACACTGATGACTAGTCCTTTGCCCTCAACCTGCCTTTTGTTTGGGTTCAGCTTCCAGAGCTTGGTTCCTCTTTTAGACTGACCTGTTCTGCTAACTCTTCCTCTAATCTTCGCTCCTTTTTTGCAAAACTGCACAGGCCGAAGAGTCTTAAGCTTCTGACACACTTCCATGGAGTGTTTAATAATTGGTCCTCTGATACTAGCTGTGGTTTCACATTCCAGGTTCAACATCACTACAGGACACAAATCAAGTGAGAATCAAACAAAGTACAGGCAACTGGAAGGTTATTAGCATAGAACTATTAGCAAAATAATAAAATGCTGCTTAAAAGGTGTTAGTTGAAATTAGATTTTAAGTTGTAGGTCTCTTATCTAAAGCGTAACTGTATATGTGCACCCCAACCTGAAAATGCTATTTAAAGCGGAGTTCCGGCCACAATTTCACTTTTTAAATATAAATACCCCTAATGTATTCTAGTAAAGTTAGTCTGTAAACTAAGGTCCGTTTTGTTAGGTTGTTACAGCATTTAGACACTTTATAAAATAGAAATTGACTGGGGCCATCTTAAGTGTGGGCATCATGAAGCCAGACTGTATGACTTCCTGGATTTCAGCCTTGCAAATCTCGCACATGCTCAGTGCTGCACAAGCAGTGTCAGATCAGGTTTCGGCACCTGTGCTGTCCAAGTCACATGATTCTTTGAGACTGGGGAATGCACAGACTCCTGGAAAGTTACACCCACTACATTCCCAGGAGTCTGTGCGGTGTAGGTTAGAAAGCATTAAGCACCTAGGTGCAGGAAATGGGAAGATTAACTATTCTGCCTAGCAACAACACTTTGAAGGCATCTAAAAAAAAAAAAAAAAAATTCGTAAAGGACTAATGACATTTTTTTAAAACTACTGATGTAATGTTATATTTATGGGTGGAACTCCACTTTAATTCATTTTCAATACTTAAAGAAAACTCACCCATCTATTTATGTCTTCATGTTTTATTTTATTGTGAAATTACTTTGAAAAACACCCCAATTTCTAGCCGCAGCCATCGTGATTAAAGACAGATTTTTCACGTAGCATTTACTTCCCGGAATCCATTTGTCTTTGGATCAGGCACACTTAGCTGAGAAAGCCCTTCCTCCAGATGAAAGAAACAAAAATGTGCTTATGAAGATTCCTGGGATAAATAACATAATTTTGGTCTAGGCCAGAAATCAGGAAGCAAGCTAAGACATATAGAAAAAAAATGTAAATATAGTATACTGTACCTTCCTATCACCTCTCAGCCACAACATGACCACGACATGTACAGTGGACATAAATAGACAGGTTTCAGTGATGTAAAAAAAATGAGACAAAGATAAATCATTGTAGAACTTAGTTGGACAACAAACTGAAATCTTTTAGGTGGAGGAAAATAAAAATAAAAAAATTAAATAATCTGGTTGGATAAGTGTGCACACCCTTACACTAATACTTTGATCAATCACCTTTTGATTTATTATAGCACTCAGTCTTTTTGGGTATGATTCTATCAGCATGGCACATCTTGACATGGCAATATTTGTCCACTCTTCTTTTGAAAAACACTCCAAATCTGTCAGATTGCGAGGACATCTCCTGTGCACAGCCCTCTTCAGATCGTCCCAACAGATTTGCAATCGGATTCAGGTCTGGGCTCTGGTTGGGCCATTCCAAAACTTTAATTTTCTGGTGAAGCTATTCCTTTGTTGATTTGGATGTGTGTTTTGGGTCCTTGTCATGCTGAAAAATGAAGTTCCTCTTCATGTTCAGCTTTCTAGCAGAAGCCTTAGGCCTCGTACACACGACCGTTTTCCTCGACAAAATCCATCAAGAAAAATGCTGGCAGAGCTTTTTTGCCGAGGAAAACGGTCATGTGTGTGTTTTTTGTCAAGAAAACTGTCGTGGATCTCGACGAGAAAAAAAAAAAACATGTTCTCTTTTTTCTCGTCGGGAGTCTCAAATTCCTTGTCGTGTTTCTCGTCGGGCTTGTTTACGACGAGAAACACGTTCGTGTGTATGCTTATAAACCCGCGCATGCTCAGAATAAAGTATGAGACGGGAGCCGCCTTCGGTAAAAGTAGCGTTCATAATGGAGATAGCACATTCGTCACGCTGTAACAGACTGAAAAGCCCAAATCGTCTCTCACCAAACTTTTACTTAACATTCAGTAACATGAGATTAGCAAAAGCAGCCCCAAGGGTGGCGCCAGTGGAAGCAAACTTCCCCTTTATAGTGCCATCGTACGTGTTGTACGTCACCGCGTTTGAGAACTACGAGATTTTGTCTTGACAGTGTGTATGCAAAGAAAGCTTGACAAGGTTCTCGACAAGCCTGACAAGAAACTCGTCGAGGAAAACGACGTTTCATTTACAACGAGATTCTCGGTCGTGTGTACAAGGCCTGAAGGTTTTGTGGCAATATTGACTGGTATTTGGAACTGTGCATTATGCCCTCTACCTTAAGGAAAAACAGTCCCAAAGCATGATGCTACCACCACCATGCTTCACTGTGGGTATGGTGTTCTTTTGGTGATATGCAGTGTTGTTTTTGCACCAAACATATCTTTTGGATTTATGGCCAAAAAGTTTGACCTTGGTTTCATCAGACCATAACACATTTTCCCCACATGCTTTTGGGAGACTTTAGATGTGCTTTTACAAAATGTAGCCGGGCCCCATAGCCCAGACATATGAAGAATACAGGAGATTGTCGTCACATTACCACACAGCCAATATCTGCCAGATATTCATGCAGCTCCTTTAATGTTGCTCTAGGCCACTTGGCAGCCTCCCTAACTGGTTTTCTTCTCGCCTATTCATACATTTTGGAGAGACATAAAAGGAAAAGTTTTTTTTTTTTTGTGGGACTTTAAATGAGGCGCATAGCTTATTAGGCTCAACGCCTCCATCCCTATTTGATTAAGAAGGGAAGGTTTGGACTTTAACTGAGGTGTGTGCAGGGCAGTGGGTATTTTGAAAAATATTGCAACAAATCATATATACAAAAATTAAGTCATACAACAATACATATACAAAATGATCGTGTTGAGAGAAGTTTTTATTAAGCAACCTCAATAACAAGTTGTAAAAAAATCTTATTTACAGAGTAAATACATATAATAAAACCTAGGTAAAAGATTCAAATGAAAAGATGATAGGATATAGCAAGCAACATTGAATTCAGAGCTGATAGTATAAATGGGTAAAATCAGGATTTTTTTTCAGGGGGAACTTGGGGGAACTCAGTTCCACCACCTTTGGCTCAGACCCTTTGGTGCCTGCTCACCACAATCACTTGTAAACACAGAAGTCTGGTTTCTGTGTTTACAAGTGACAGCTCTGCACTCTGTGTGTAACCCCCTGAACTTTGCACTCTATATGTAATGCAATCCTGGTATTTAATGCCCCTTTAAGACCATTCTACTGTTTTTGAAATCTGAACGGGGTCGTGGTTGAGTTCCTGCACCTATTTTCTGAGAAAAAAAGCTCTGGGTAAAATACAATAAGTTTGTGATTAAAATTACTATAAAAATGTCAGACATATAAACGCATGGTGGTAATGAAACATTTCCTAAAAGTTTGATGCATTTTGTGGAAATTCCACTTCCACAGGAGCAGGTGCAATGTGCTCAAATGTTAGCTCACTGGTCAATATGTAGTGCTTTGGACAGAAGGTCATCTGAAGATGTCTTTACCGGGAACTGTGTAAGTACTTGCACGCCAACGCCAGGGCACACAGAGGCAGACCCCACGATAGGTGTAGATCTCCATTGTGTAAATAGATGTAACATAGTCAACAATCCCAAAAAGAGGGTCCTAAACACAGATGCGGGTGTCTCCCAGAATCACGCAGGCATTCAAAGCAAAGAGGGAGGCCGCCATTCATGGCCAGCCAGTTATAAGAGAGTGTGCACACTTATGCAACCACATTATTTTAGTTTTACATTTTTACTTCCCCCCTAAAAGATTTCAGTTTGTTTTTCAATTGAGTTGTACACTTTATAGGTCACATTAAAGGTGGAAAAGGTTCTGATTTTTTTTTTATCTTTGTCTCATTTTTTACATCACAAAAACCTGACATTTTAACAGGGGTGTGCAGACTTTTTATATCCACTGTAAAGTGAACAACATTGATTATCTCATTACAATGGCACCTGAAAGTGGGTGGAATACTGTATATTAGTAACCTAAAGTTGATGTGCTGAAAGCGAAAAAATGGGGAAGTGTAAGCGATTTAAGTGACTGACAAGGGCCAAATTGTAATGGCTAAATGACTGGGTCAGAGCAACTCCTAAACTGCAGCTCTTGTGGGATGTTCCTGGTCTGCAAGAATCAGGACCTACCAAATGTGGTCCAAGAAAGGAAAACCAGTGACTAGGTCATGGGTAGCCAAGACTATTTGATGCACGTGGCCGGGGAGCAAAGGTTGGCTGGTGTAGTCTGATTCAATGCTAGAGCTACTGTAGCTCAATTGCTGAAAAAGTTTAATGCTGATTCTGATAGGTGTCAGAACTTTTCTCAGTCACGATGGTTAATCACTTGAGACCCGGATCAATATGCAGGTAAGGGACCAGGCCCCTTTTTGCGATTCGTCACTGCGTTGCTTTAACTGACAATTGCGCGGTCGTGCGACGTGGCTTCCAAACAAAATTGGCATCCTTTTTTCCCACAAATAGAGCTTTCTTTTGGTGGTATTTGATCACCTCTGCGGTTTTTATTTTTTGCTATAATAAATATCCCCCAAAAATATATAAAAAAAAGTATTTTTTTTTCTCAGTTTAGGTCGATACATATTCTTCTACATATTTTTGGTAACAAAAATCGCAATAAGCGTTTATTGTTTGTTTTGCGCAAAATTTATAGCGTTTACAAAATAGGGGATAGTTTTATTGCATTTTTATTAATATTTTTTTTTTTTTACTACTAATGGCGGCGATCAGCAATTTTTTTCGTGACTGCGACATTATGGCAGACACATCGGACAATTTTGACACATTTTTGGGACCATTGTCATTTTCACAGCAAAAAGTGCTATAAAAATGCATTGTTTACTGTGAAAATGACAATTGCAGTTTGGGAATTAACCACTAGGGGGGACTGAAGGGGTTAAGTGTGACCTCATATGTGTTTCTAACTGTAAGGGGGCGGGGCTGGATGTGTGACATCATTGATCACCTTTCCCTATATCAGGGAACAGACGATCAATGACAGTGCCACTGTGAAGAACGGGAAGGTGTGTTTACACACACCTCTGCCCGTTCTTCAGCTCCTGTGACCGATCGTGGGACTCAAGCGGCAATCGGGCCCGCGGTCACGGAGCTTCGGAGCGCGACCCAAGGCTGAGCACTTAAAGAGGACATACGGGTACGTGATTGTGCCCAGCCGTGCCATTCTGCCAACGTATATCGGCGTTAGGCATCATTAAGTGGTTAATATCACTAAAGATGCAAGTACTACCCTACTAAATAAGCTTGTTGAAAATGTCCCACGACATACCCAGACCTTAATTTTCTTTATGTTCCTAGCGGTCAAAATCGTTATACTGACAGCGTGGAAAAGCCCTGTTATAGATATTGCATTAGTGTCCTTGGAAATAAACAATCTATTTTTTATAAAATATGGTGCCCTTGGTTTTCTTATTTACAGGTCCCGGACAAACAGAAATGACTTCATGGGTAGTTAATAGAGGATCCCCAGACAGATTAGGCTCCTTTTTCCTTCTCCGCCTCTTACCTCTTCTATTGTTCCCCCGACTTTGGCCAGCCTTGGCATCATTCTCTAACAGCTTTCTTTTTATTTTCTTACTTAAGCTACTCATGTTTACATTTGGGGGATTGGAGTCCCTCACATGGGAGCGTTATATTGCTAAGTAATGATAAATACTTTACTGGATAAAGGCCTTCCCATTTTGTAAGCGTATTTACAGTGACAACGCTTTAGTGAGGTCTCGACCTCAAGATCTTTGCTTTTTTGTTTTATTTTCTAATTTAATTGGCGGTTGTCTGGGTGGCTACCTCCCAGTAGACACAATGTTCTTGTCGTTTATACTCAATCCACAATCGCTCAATGCTTGTTTTCTCTGTTTACTTCTGTTGGTGTGCATGTGTTCACCCGTGGCCTTATGGAAAACCTAACCCGACTGCCAAGATCTTCTTTTGTTCTTTCTCCCCCCACTTATGTACCATTTTTGTTGCATGTTCAGAACATGCGAGAATTGTTCGCTACTTCGCAAAGTGATCATTTATTCTTTTCAAAAGACTAATAACAGAAAGGTGTCAGAACACACAATGCATTGCAGTTTGTTGTGTATGGGGGGGAATGAGAACTGGACAACGGAGCTATGGAAAAAGGTGGTCTGTTTTAATGAATTACATTTTCTTTTAGATTATGTGGATGGGTGGGTGAATGTGCCTTCTTTACCTGGGGAAGAGAAGGCATCAGGATGCAGAATAGGAAGAAGGCAAGCTGGGCAAAGCTCTGCTGGGAAAATTTACCAATCATGTGGAGTTTTTCAGGGCTGTTTTGGTAGGAAAAGTGGGATCTATTCAATATTAGTTGGGTGGGCATAATGTTACGGTGGGTGGTCATAATGTTATTCTTAATCGGTGTATTCACTAATGCTTGCAGGTTAAGAATTATAAATAGTTAATGTTGATTGAGAGAGTTTAGTTATGCTTTAAAGTTCATTTAAAACTAAAAAGCAAAAAAGTCAACCCTGTCCAGGGTGTCAACACTCTTGTACGATTTAATTGCAAAGCAAATGGCGTTGTCACCCTGTTAAGGCTGCATTTGCATTGGCGTGAATCCCAGCTTGACAACTTTGAGTGAATAGCTGCAGCCACTTTTACCGCAGGTAATCATTCGCTATGTTAATAGCCATGAATAGCTATCCACACGCTGCTGGTAAACCCAGCAGGAGGAGTCAGTAGAGATGTGTATGACAGAAAAATTGTTTTGTTTAGTTTCAGAGAAGAGAAGATTAAGGGGGGATATGATCAACATGTACAAATACATAAGGGGTCCATATAGTGAACTTGGGGGGTAATTTACGAAAGGCAAATTCATTTTGCACTACAAGTGCAAACTACAAGTGAAAAGTGCACTTGAAATTGCACCGAAAGTACAATTGGAAGTGCAGTCGCTGTAGATTCCAGGGGGTCATGCAAGGAAAATAACAAACAGCATTTTAGCTTGCACATGATTGAATAATAAAATCAGCAGAGCTTCCCCTCATTTCAGATCTACCCCTCAGATTTACAGCAACTGCACCTCCAAATGCACTTTCAATGCAATTTCAAGTGCACTTTGCACTTGTAGTGCAAAGTCAATTTGCCTTTAGTAAATAACCCCTTTGGTGTTGAGTTATTTATTTTAAGGCCATCACAGAGGTCAAGGGGGCACTCTTTATGTCTAGAGGAAAAGAGATTTCATCTCCAAATACGGAAAGGTTTCTTCACAGTAAGAGCTGTGAAAATGTGGAATAGACTCCCTCCAGAGGTGGTTCTGGCCAGCTCAGTAGATTGCTTTAAAAAAAGGCCTGGATTCTTTCCTAGGTGAATATAACTACATACTAACATTTATACAGTAGGTAACATTGATACAGGCAATAGCCAATTGCCTCTCAGGGGATCAGGAAGGATTTTTTCCCCCTGCTGTAGCAAATTGAAGCATGCTCTGCTGGAGTTTTTGCCTTCCTCTGGATCAACTGTGGGTATAGAATTGTGTAAGTTCTTTTTTTTTCTTTCTTTCTTTTTTGGTTGAACTAGATGGACTTGTGTCTTTTTACCTAGTTATTTAACTATGTAGGGTATTTTGTATACTAATAAACAATGATAATGCAACACAAAAACTAAATGGATCTCAATCAATTTGGATCATTTGTTATGTCACTACATTATTGTGGATGCTTCAAACATTAATAAAAGGCCCAAACTAGTGTATCACGTAATCTGAATGATTTTGTTTCATTATAATTTAATTCCGATTTGTTGAAATTCATTGCTATTGTGATTCGGATGAGGAAAATTTTGACTGAATTTTAATTTGTACCAAAACGAATCACACATGTCTAGGAATCAGTAGCCACTGGGATTCACACCCGTGTAAATGTAGGCCAAAATGGTTGGAAAATTAATGGATCTGGTGACAGGATGGACAGGTAATAAAACAATTTGGGTTATTTTTAAAAGGCAAATCCACTTTGCACTACAAGTGCAAACTACAAGTGCAAAGTGCACTTGGAAGTGCAGTCGCTGTAAATCTGAGGGGTAGATCTGAAATGAGGGGAAGCTCTGCTGATTTTATTATACAATCATGGGCAAGCTAAAATGCTGTTTTTTTATTTTCCTTGCATGTCCCCCTCAGATCTACAGCGACTGCACTTCCAAGTGCACTTTGCACTTGTAGTTTGCACTTGTAGTGCAAAGTGGATTTGCCTTTAGTAAATAACCCCCTGAATCATGTAATTACTTATTTTGCTCATAGATCCATTTAACTCTCTTCATTTTTTTTTGTGCGACAGAAATGCTTTTACTAATGTGAATAACGGGTGACCATTGTAAACAGCTCAGAAAACGTTTTTTGCAGGGTGATTCTCTTCGCTCTGCTCCATGCTATTTCCATCGTAAGGGACATATATAAGTAAATAATACCATGTCATTCCAAACTTTCTTTTACTAGCTAGCTGAGTTCAGACTTTAAAATGTGATAGATGAGTCCCATTCTACCTTGCCTCAGAATATATATGAATCTCTATGCATTTATTGCTGCACTTGATCAAGCACTTGTAAAAGCTGATTTCACCTTAAGGTGTCATAATAAGGTTTTGCAATGAGGCATCAAATGGGCATAGCACAATCTTCCTCCCCAGCCATTTATGCTAGCGTGCTTGCCAGATTCAGTGCCAAATCACAAGGGAAGTCATTGAGGCCACATTATGAGGAAAACTAGACATCCCTTCTGTAATAAACTTTTGGATAAAGTTAAGCAGGAAGACACGGACACTGAATTCTTGCCCTTTTTTTTACCTACTGTATGTGAATCCAGGGAAATACATTTCCATGGTAATTTTCTTCCCAAGACTGCAGGGATATTTATAAATGTATTGAAGCCCCTGCCTTCTGTTGAGTGGGCCTAAACAAGCCAGTGACTCAAGTCATGTGGAAGATGTGAACATATATTGACAACGTAATGATCGTTCATATGATTTAATATGAGACGCTTTGTGAATGATTGCTATTTAAACTTTACAGGATAAGGCTCAACGAATTTTATTCAGCATTAGATTGAAATGGTAATTGTTCAATTACCCCTGAAATAACTGGATGTCTGTGGCTCAAGTTGAAGCAGCCTATTCTATACATTTTTTTTGTAGGACAGTTAACACTTTATTACATTAACACTAAAGCCCTGTACACACGATCGGTGGACTGTTTTCATCGGACAAACTGATCGTACGTGGGCCCTATTGGTTTGTTTTCCATCGGTGAAAAAAAATAGAACATGTTTTAAATTATTCCTATGGATAAAAAAACTATAGAAAAAAACAATTGTCTGTGTGGAAGTCCATCGGTCAAAAATCCATGTATGCTCAGAATCAAGTCGAAGCATGCTCGGAAGCATTGAACTTCATTTTTCTCAGCATGTCGTAGTGTTTTACGTCACCGCGTTTGGACACGGTCGGATTTTTGACCGATGGTGTGTAGGCAAGACTGATGAAAGTCAGCTTCATCGGATATCCGACGAAAAAATCCATCGGATTAGATTCCATCAGATATCCGATCGTGTGTACAGGGCTTTAGGTGCTTATATATAAAAATGTACTAACGATCATCTTCCCCGTAGAAGCCAATCAACTTCCAGCTGTTAATTCTGCAGTGAAAAAAAATATTAAATGTAACCAATCATTTAGATTGGTGGTTACTTTGGGGAACAAAATATTTTCTTTTTCACATAATAAGCCCTTTATTTTACAACACACATTTTCATCCCAGCAAAAATGGAACAAACATCTTCCATGTGCTCCAATACTGACATATCAAATTTTAAACTTATAATAGCGTTAAGGGTAAATGTTTTTTTTTCTAATTTTGGATAAAGCAAGGGATGGATTAGGCCGCCCCCTAATCCATGTGCCTGGCCACTAATCTACATGCCGGACGCATAGATTTCAATGGGGATTTTTTTCTGACGTGCATGATTAGAGCCTGCAGCTCTAATTGGCTTAAAAAAAGGGTAGGCTTGGGGCACAGAGCACTGCGCCTTGAGCCCATCCAGTTGTGTGACAGTAGTGAATTATATTCGCTATTGTCTTCCTGATTCTCCTCCCAGCCAATCAGGTCCTGAGACCCAATTGGCCAGGGAGTCCCAGGACCCACTTCCTGTTCAGCCGGGAGGAAAAGTCCCAGCTCTTCCCTTGACACTCAATCTCGTGCTGCCTGTGACCAGCAGTCAGGGAAACCGGGTGAGCCTAGCTCCTAAGGTAAAGCCTCTAATCGCCTCCTCCTTCCCGCCTGTTTCCCACGGGAGGGGGGGCATTAGCATTAGTGCAAGTGAGGGGGGCAAGTTTGTTTGGCAACCCCCCCCCCCCAAAATATTGAGCACCAGCCGCTACTGGTTATAACCCTTGTCAGTGTTATTTTTTGTCATCTGTGTCCTATTTAGGAAATTTCCCTTCACTTTCTGTTCCATACCCAAAATAGTAACTGCAAGGAAATCTTTCCTAGTTTCTGCAGTGGAATATTTCCCCTGTATTCCTGTTCAGATGACAACTCAAAATTTGAAATTTTCTTTCACTTTCATTCTTGATCATAATAGTAATCAAGACAAATAGGGAGGGTGTATGTCTCTAGTGGGTCCGGAAAAAAACAATAAAATCTGACTTCTGGTTCTAATCCCTCCTATATTTTTTTAAGGACTTCCTATGCAGAAACAATTAAAGTATACTTGACTTAAAACATATTAGTATTAAACTTTATTTCTTACTGTAAACTAGTATCAAAATGTATTTGCTAAAAACAAAAAAATGTTTTGCCTAATAATCACAATTATCCAATATAAGTTTGGTACCTTATTAATTTTAAATTCCTTGTGTTTCACATATACAATTATTTACAGATAGAACAATAGACATCTGATTTTGTCAAATTTTACATATCTTAGTGTAGCAAGGTCTCTGGCCTTGTCCAGTCTAATGAGATCTTTCCATTACATGCTTCTGTATGTGGTGGGTTGTGAGGCATGGGGGGGTGCAAGATGGACAAAGTTATTGGGCACCAGACACTTCTCGGATGTAAACGTTTTTTGTATTTTTGAGGGTAAGAGAGTTGGGGCCAAGACATCCTTAGATAGTTGCAAATTCAATTGGCGAGGCTTCAATAAGAAAACAGTCATGCAGGCAGGGAAAGGCCCCAGCAAGAAGCCACATCTGCACTTGCAGGATTGCTGTCTCCTATAACAAATTCCTTTAACAGTTCCTAACTCAAACGTAACAGTCCTTTTCAGCTGCACTACAACTGCCTCTTTAAGTTCTTCAACACTGAGCTCCCGGTCTCTCACTAGACCCACTGATTCACTGACTCTGAATCCCTTGAGCTCCTCCAAGGGATGCTTGCGGTGGTATCCCCTCAAGCATCACCCACTCTGCTGGGTCTCTAGCTTGGCACTCCAGATACTTCTCATGCTTTACCTCTGCTAACCGGAGAGGTCCCTGGCTTGACTCACAAGGCTGCTCTGCAAGCGTCTACTCCATGGGTTGGGTCTCTGACTTGATCACCACCTAAAGTTTCCCAGATTCTCCACTGTGCCCTTTTGGTGAGAATATGGTTCCGGTACTTGCTTCAGTTACTCACTGTGGTCCCTGGAAAAGGTGGCAGATCCCTTTGTGGCGACAGCTTACCTTCTACCTCCAACAACTGACAGGTTCTCCGGTCAGCAGAACCGTCACTTTTGGTTGGACTGCAATCCGCAATCCCAACCCTGCGCTGCCCTATTACCTCTGGATTGGCCCTCACACAGCCTGGCAGCGAGATGCCCCTGGGATAGGCCCAATCTCTGGCCTAGCAGCTCGGGCGTACGACACATGTCCACCCAGACAGCGGTCCAGGTGGCCCACAACATAGATCACCTGACCTCACCCGAATTTATACAGTAGGTTCTCCCAGCAGACCACGGGATTCAAGGAAACCCTTGCCCATTGGCGGAGATACCCCAAATACTCATAACCTGACCTTGGGTTGCCCTTCTCATATCTAATACCACCAATTTCCCTGCTACCTAGTGGTAGAAGAGACGAGTGCAACAAGGCCAAACTTAGAAAGAAATCAATAGATCTCTATCAATTAACTGCAGTAGCTACTCGTGACAAGAAATTTGGTGAGGAGCTCCTTGACTAAACCCCAGGGTGCTACAAAATATATATATTTTTTTTTTTTCATTGGATCCTGCAAAGCGTTGTAATGCCTTATGTACACTGCTGCTGATAAACCAACGTTTAGCAGCAGTTTTTTCAGCAGCCCCTGAACTTGCCTCTATGTTATTTTATCTGTACACTAAGTCGTTTAAAGTCAATTAGAGGCAGTTTAGTTTAGTGGCATTTTTTTTAAATAAAAAAATTGCATTCAGCATGGAGAGAGAGAGAGAGAGGGAGAGACACGCAGACAGAGAGAGACGGGGAGAGACAGAGAGAGGGAGAGAGAGATAGAGAGAGACAGACAGACAGAAAATCCATAGTTAAAGCACACTGCTCTCTTTTTTCACAGAATGGCTGAAATTGTTAAAAATGTACAAGTTTTTCATGCATTGTGGACATTTTGGGGGGGGGGGGGGGCTTTTTAAAAAAAACTCTTCTAAATGCTCATAACTGCTGCTAAACTCGTATAAACTCAGACTCAGTATGTAAAAGCTGTACAATGAACATTTTTCACTGTCGGTTATCAGCTGTCAGTTTCCATCTTTCAGAAGAGGGTTTTTAACTGCCCCGTTTACATGAGGCCTTACTGCAATCAGTGCATCTCAGGTGCAGTGCACAGTCTCCTGCAGACTATTCCTCCAGCTCAAGTCCATGCTGGGGTACAGACCTATCGTCATTGAGCTGTAGGAAGTAATCAATGGAATACAAGTGTGGTGATGTCACTGCGCTTGTGCCCATTGAGACCTAAAAGGCCCTCTGCTGGGACCTGAAATATTTCCATTTACAGATCCTGATTCAAATAATGACAGGTCGCTGCGGGGAGAAGCACCCCAAGTTTCATATATGGAGAGGGGCAGGTTTGAGGTTGTGGGGTTTGGAGATGTAGCCATGTTTTATGTTACAGTAAAACCTTGGATTGCGAGCATAATTCATTCAAGAAACATGCTTGTAATCCAAAGCATTTGTCTATCAAAGCAAATTTCCCCATAAGAAATAATGGAAACTCAGATGATTCGTTCCAAAGCCATTTATTCATAAGTCCTTCAGTTTATAGTCCATAGAAAAATATTATAGCAATGTGATGGCAGCCTCTATAAAGGGATTAGAAACAAAATCCACAAGCTACAGAGTATAAAAGAGAAGAGAGGTTTCTCTATGTGTAGCAATATGGTTACATTTAATGAAGGTACAACATTTATCAACTCACATGGTTGATAAAACAGGCATCTAAAGTAAAGCTTGGCTTGAAGCGCTTGTGGAGCGCAGTGTGGAAGGGATGACGTAGATGGCAGTGCGGAGGACAGTCTATGTGGACAGCTTTACCCCGAATGCCTGCATATTTAGATGTGCCTGTTTTAACCACTTCCATACCGGCATTTTCACTCTCTTCCTACCCAGGCCAATTTTCAGCTTTCAGTGCTGTTACACTTTGAATGAGAATTTTGCAGTCATGCTACACTGTACCCAAATTATTTTTGATCATTTTTTTCCCTCGCAAATCAAGCTTTCTTTTGGTGGTATTTGATCACCTCTGCAGTTTTAATTTTTTGCGCTACAAACAAAAAAAGAGCATACATTTTGAAAAAAAAAAAACACAATATTTACGGTATTACTTTTTGCTATAATAAATGTTTTCCTCAGTTTAGGCCAAAATCGCAATAAGCATTGCGCAAAAGTTATAGCGTCTACAAAATAGGGGATAGAATTATGGCATTTTTATTATTTTTTTTTACTAGTAATGGCGGCGATCTGCAATTTTTATCGTGACTGTGACATTGCGGTGGACATATCGGACACTTTTGGCACTATTTTGGGACTATTCACATTTATACAGCGATCAGTGCTATAAAATGCATTGATTAATGTATAAATGTGACTGGCAGGGAAGGGGTTAACACTAGAGGGCGACGAAGGGGTTAAAAATGTTACCTAGGGAGTGTTTCTAACTGCAGGGGGAGGGGACTCAGAAGGGGAGGAGACCAATCAGAGTTCCTCTGTAATGGGAACACACGGATCCGTCTCCTTTTACCTGACATGACGTGGATCTGTGTGTTTACACACACAGATTCACATCCCTGCTCTGTGACAGGGGACATTGCGGCCACCAGGCACGCACATCGGGTCCCCACTGATGCAGCGAGAGTGCACTCCACCGGTGGCACACGCACGCTCTTCACAATGCAGGGAATCCCAGGACGTCATATGACGGCTGCCCGGAGGGACGAAGGGTTCCTGCGGCCGTCATATAACAATACAGTGGTAGGGAAGTGGTTAAACATCAATGTGAGTTGCTAAATGTTGTACCTTCATTAAATGTAACCATATTGCTACACCTTTCTTATCTTTTATACTCAGTTGTGACATGACAGTACTTGTATATCAAGACATTGCTTGTATATCAAGTCAAAATGTATTTCAAAATTTTGCTTGTCTTGCAAAACGCTCTCAAACCAAGTTACTCTCAAACCAAGTATATCCTTGGTTATATATATCCTAAACATGGATGTAACATGAAAGATGATCAGAAAGGTGGACTTAGCGCTAAAGCTTACATAGGGCTTCTTCTCCTTCCTCCTGCAGGTGAACAGAGCGGCGGGGGTATAAGGCTAGATCTACACATGCGGTGGTGCTTGCCACCCCTCTGAAAAATCTGTGATGAAATGCTTTTCAGAGGTATTTTACAGGTGCGAGGAGGCAATATGTCGCTTCCTTGCCACATGTTATAACCATGTAAAGGTTGCACCACCACTCTACAATTGTTTGCATTATAAGTGTTTGTAGTGCAGTTGTGGCACAGCCATATCCATTTGCAATGGTTATGTTTGGTGGTGGTGCTGCCAACCAAATGTGACAGGTGGATAATTTTTGCCACTCCTGCAAAGTATCACGGCTTGGAGTGGCTTGCTTTTCACAAATTATGTGTTTATAGCCGAAGGAGGGGAGGGGGGGTGTTAAAAATTTAACACACCCCCAACGCAACTATAAATAAGCCCTGACAGGAATAGTAACTGTGAGGGCAAGGTTGTAATTTCAGTGAATCTGTTGCTTTGTCCTGCATGGGCACAGTACTGGCACATCACTGTTCCAGTGTTTTATTTTTAAAGACTTCTGTATGCATGGAGTTTACATTCATTTTAAAATGCACCTCTTCCAGCTTACTTACCATAGAACTACATTATAAATCATTATGATGATTACTTACAAAGTCTAGAATCACAGCCACAAGATAGTTATTTACAAAGCAAGAGTCGTTTTTTTAAAATGAAAATTCCAATCATGATCCCGTGTTCCAGGGCAAATGTGTCATGTACAGAGTGCTTTTTGACAAATAACTCCATTATGTTTCTGTATTTTGCCTACATTGAAATCTACCCCAATCATTTTTTTATATGTGACCTATATGTTTCTGGGAAGCGTTGTGACTGATAGTAGTACAAAACGCATGGCCCCGCATATGTACTGATCTCTTGTATGCTCATCGTTCACTACATTTCAGTCAAGGCAACAGATTTTCGGAACACAAGTGTTTATTAAATG
Organism: Rana temporaria; assembly: GCF_905171775.1. Taxonomy (NCBI): domain Eukaryota; kingdom Metazoa; phylum Chordata; class Amphibia; order Anura; family Ranidae; genus Rana; species Rana temporaria. The sequence goes on from NC_053491.1 coordinate 313,626,082, forward strand.
GAATCTATCATGAGTAAATAAAACATAAAAAATATATGTGTGTGCGTATATATATATATATATATATATATATATATATATATATATATATAGTTTATGCAAAATAAAGAAAAAAAATATCTATCTTTCTATCACATTAGTTTAAAGTAACTTTAACCCTGTTTCCCATATTTTTCATAGTTCCCCTCTGAGAGATGCAAAATCACGTTTCATTAAGATTCTGATCCTACTATTGTTTCATCTTCCAGTTGTTTTGCATTGCAGCCCATGCTGTGTTTCCAGATGGAGATAAAGGTACAAAATACGTAAATAATTAGAAATCCATGAAGTGATTATGGGGTTGCTAATATAAATATATACTTTTATTTTATAGAAAAAGATTTAAAGGTACTAAGGCGCTATGCAGTAAATAGGGAAAATACAAGATACACAAATGCTTACAGTCCAAGTCCAGACAAAATATTTTTATGTTAGCTGTGTCTAGAGAGTGAGGAAGGTTTAAAAATCTGTCAGGTTTTCATTGCTGCCTGTGTCTGTTTACACATTTTTTTCTATGGTAGTACAGTACTCTCTTAAAGCCTGACAGTCACCACTTTACTCGCAATCCAAGGTATTACTGTATAACAGTGTAAATTTGCTGTCCCCTCAAAATAACTGAACACACAGCCATTAACCACTTAAGCCCCGGACCATATTGCTGGTCAAAGACCAGGCCACTTTTTGCGAATTCGGCACTGCGTCGCTTTAACTGACAATTGCGCGGTCGTGCGACGTGGCTCCCAAACAAAATTGGCGTCCTTTTTTCCCCACAAATAGAGCTTTATTTTGGTGGTATTAGATCACCTCTGTGGTTTTTAGTTTTTGCGCTATAAACAAAAATAGAGTGACAATTTTGAAAAAAAAATTATTTTTTACTTTTTGCTATAATAAATATCCCCCAAAAATATATATATAAAAAAATGTTTTCCTCAGTTTAGGCCGATACGTATTCTTCTACATATTTTTCATTAAAAAAAAAATTGCAATAAGTGTTTATTGATTGGTTTGCGCAAATGTTATAGCGTTTACAAAATAGGGGATAGTTTTATGGTATTTTTATTAATATATTTTTTTTACTAGTAATGGCGGCGATCATCGATTTTGATTGGTACTGCGACATTATAGCGGAATACTTCGGACACTTTTGACACATTTTTGGGACCATTGGCATTTTTATAGCGATCAGTGTTATAAAAATGCATTGATTACTATAAAAATGCCACTGGCAGGGAAGGGGTTAACACTAGGGGGCGAGGAAGGGGTTAAGTATGTTCCCTGGGTGTGTTCTAACTGAAGGGGGGGGTGGACTGACTTGAAGAAATGACTGATCGCTGTTCATACATTGTATGAACAGACAATCAGGCATTTCTCCCCCTGACAGGACCAGGAGCTGTGTGTTTACACACACAGCTCCCGATTCTTGCTCTGTAACGAGCGATCGCGGGTGCCCGGCGGTGATCGCACCCGCCAGGCACGCGCGTCGGGGTCAGGGGTGAGCGGGGGTACACCCCTAAGTGAAAATGTCCAAATTGGGCCCAATTAGCCATTTTCCCTCCCCGGTGTCATGTTACACGTTAGGCCTCATACACACGACCGAGGAACTCGTCGGAAAAGACACATCGTTTTCCTCGACGAGTTCCTTGTTAGGCTTGTCAAGGAACTCAAGGCAACCAGGTGAGGAGTACAAAGACAAGTGTGTCTTGCTTACCGTCAAGCATGGTGGTGGGAGTGTCATAGTCTGGGGCTGCATGAGTGCTGTCGGCACTGGGGAGCTACAGTTCATTGAGGGAACCATGAATGCCAACATGTACTGTGACATACTGAAGCAGAGCATGATCCTCTCCCTTCAGAGACTGGGCCATAGGGCAGTATTCCAACATGATAATGACTCCAAACGCACCTCCAAGATAACCACCGCCTTGCTAAAGAAGTTGAGGGTAAAGATGATGGACTGGCCAAGTGTGTCTCCAGGCCTAAATCCTATTGAGCATCTGTGGGGCATCCTCAAATGGAAGGTGGAGGAACGCAAGGTCTCTAACATCCACCAGCTTTGTGGAGGAGTGGAAGAGGACTCCAGTGGCAACCTGTGAAGCTCTGGTAAACTCCATGCCCAAGAGGGTTAAGGCAGTGCTGGAAAACAATGGTGGCCACACAGGGCCGTTTGAAGGAATTTGGGGGCCCCAAGCAAAATGGACATGGAGGCCCCCCCAACCCCCCCCCATGTTCTTTTTACATCCGCCGGCCCCCTCCTCCCTCCGTATGTTCTTTTTATGCCCCACCCCCTGGGGGCCCCTGTATTGTCACATTCTGCTGCCTATCGTAGAATGCTGCAGAAGTCACTTGGCGGACAACTGCGCATGCGCAATGCGTTCCAACCGCAAGTGCGATGCATTCCACAGGATTTACGACACTACCCTTTAGTGAAACCATCACAATTTGTCACGGAAGTGACATATTAGCATACACAGAGCGAGGGGAGAGAGAGACACATTCAGAGCGAGAGAGAAATAGAGATACTGAGATACATTCAGAGCGAGAGAGGGATACAGATATAGAGATACTGAGAGAGAACCGGGGCTCAGGGGGGTGATTACCTTCCCTATGTGCATTACTTCCCTTATATACAATATATGTACACCATCTCTCTCTCGCTCTGAATGTATCTCAGTATCTCTATATCTCTATTTCTCTCTCGCTCTGAATGTGTCTCTCTCTCTCTCTCGCCGCTCCGTGTGACAAATTGTGATGGGTTCACTGGAGTGTAGTGTCGTAAATCCTGTGGAACGCATCGCATTTGCCGTTGGAGCGCATTGCGCATGCGCAGTTGGCCGCCACGTGACTTCCGCAGCATTCTGCGATAGGGAGCAGAATATGACAACACACCCCCTCCCCACCCGCTACATTACATTTTTTTTTTTAATGATAGGTTACAACATGTCAGCTTATGTACAGTACTTGTGTGCTCTGTTTGTAGCCAGAACCTTTCCAACACAGCAAGTTTTGAGTATTCTATAGCTCCAGCACAAAAATCAGTATGTGAGGCTAAAAACGAGCCATTGCAGTGACCTCTGTTATCAAGCCCAAGTAGAGGAGGGGGGAGAGCACGGGGGAGTATCAGAGAGGCACCGTGGAGTGATTGTAAAAACATCAGACAGAGACAGTAGCTGGCTGGAGCGGACTTCACCTCCATTATCAAGCACAGGGAGAGGAAGGGGGAACGCGTGGGAAGGATCAGAGGCATCTGTCAGGGACAGGCTGGATCCCTGTGATAATTTAAGTGTACTCACTCACTGTCACTGCCAGCACGGTTCTTCTACTTGCTGTTATGCCCAAAGGAGTGCGGGAGGGAGAGAGAGAAGTTAGCAGCCAGTGTGCAGCTGCCTGGGAAAGCTTCAGATCACATGGAGACGAGTGAAGACCAGTCCCTGCTAAATGCCACTGGGCGCCGGAGGAGGGGCGGGGCCCCAGAGAGTTGTGCAGCAGTAAGCGCGGACTTCCCTCCTGACAATGAGTGACATCACTGGTTACTAGACGCCAAGCGGTGCGGCCCTAGCAACCAGTCCAGGAAATGCAGTGGCTGCGCTGGCTGACAGGCTGTGTCCTCCATTGAAACTGTACAGGACCAGGGACAAACATAGGCACCCTAAGCGGCTGCACAGCGGCAAGGTAAGGGCCCGTCCTGCTGGGGCCCCTGGCCAGCTCGGGGCCCCAAGCAGTTGCTTGCTTTGCCTGTTGTGTTCCGACGGGCCTGTGGCCACATAAGATATTGACACTTTTGTCCCAATTTAGACATTTTCACTTAGGGGTGTACTCACTTTTGTTGCCAGCGGTTTAGACATTAATAGCTGTGTGTTGAGTTATTTTTAGGGGACAGCAAACTGACACTGTTATACAAGCTCACTACTTTACATTGTAGCAAAGTGTATTTTTCCCTGGATAAACTTTACCTATCAATGTCAGTACCCAGTTATATTATGTACATTGAGGAAAGAATCCAGGCCTTTTTTAAAGCAATCTACTGACCTGGACAGAACCAACTCACAAGGGAGTCTATTCCACATTTTCACAGCTCTTACTGTGAAGAAGCCTTTACATATTTGGAGATTAAATCTCTTTTCCTCCAGATGTAAAGAGTGCCCCCTTGTCCTCTGTGATGACATTAAATTGAATATCTCACCACCAAGTTCACTATATGGACCACGTGTGTGTATATATATACATGTTTATCATATCCCCCCTTAATCTCCTCTTCCCAAGAGAGAATAAATTCAGTTGCTTTAATCATTCCTCATAGCTAAGCTCCTGCTGCCTGTTATCTCTTAATACAAGGAAGGATTTTGCTTGCTTTGGAAACTACAACTCCAACATCGATTTCCCCAGTATTGCCCCCCCCCAGTGTGTATGATGCATGCATATTCTTGGCCCCCAAGTGCATAACTTTACATTTATCAACATTAAACCTAATTTGCCACATACAGTGGATATAAAAAGTCTACACACCCCTGTTAAAATGTCAGGTTTATGTGATGTAAAAAAATGAGACAAAGATAAATCATTTCAGAACTTTTTCCATCTTAATGTGACCTATAAATTGTACAACTCAATTGAAAAACAAACTGAAATCTTTTAAATAGGGAGAGTAAAAATAATAAAACGAAAAGATTGTGGTTGCAGTGTGCACTTATAACTGGGGATTTAGCTGTGTCCAGAATTAAGCAATCACATTCAAACTCATGTTAAATAGTAGTCAGTACACACTTGCCATCATTTAAAATGCCTCTGATTAACCCAAAATAAAGTTCAACTGTTCTAGTAGGTCTTTCCTGACATTTTCTTAGTCGCATCCTACAACAAAAGCCATGGCCTGCAGAGAGCTTTCAAAGCATCATAGGAATCTCATTGTTAAAAGGTATCAGTCGGGAGAAGGGTGCAAAAGAATTTCCAAGACATTAGATATACCATGGAACACAGTGAAGACATTCATCATCTGAGTAAATATGGCACAACAGTGACATTACCAAGAACTGGACGTCCCTCCAAACTTTATGAAAATACAAGAAGAAAGCTTGTCAGGGAGGCTGCCAAGAGGCCTACAGCAACATTAAAGGAGCTGCAGGAATATCTGGCAAGTACTGGATGTGTGGTACATGTGACAACAATCTCCCGTTGTTCTTCATATGTCTGGGCTATGGGGTTGCGTGGCAAGACGGAAAGCCTTTTCTTACCAAGAAAAACATCCAAGCCCGGGCAAATTTTGCAAAAACACATCTAAAATCTCCCAAAAGTATGTGGGAAATGTGTTATGGTCTGATGAAACCAAGGTTGAACTTTTTGGCCATAATTCCAAAAGATATGTTTGGCGCAAAAACAACACTGCACATCACTAAAAGAACACCATACCCACAGTGAAGCATGGTGGTGGCAGAATCATGCTTTGGGACTGTCTTTCTTCAGCTGGAACAGGGGCCTTGGTCAAGGTAGAGGGAATTATGAACAGTTCTAAATACCAGTCAATATTGGCACAAAACCATCCGGCTTCTGCCAGAAAGTTGAACATGAAGAGAAACGTCATCCTTCAGCATGACAATGAACCAAAGCATACATCCAAATCAACAAGGGAATGGCTTCACCAGAAGAAGATTAAAGTTTTGGAATGGCCCAGCCAGACTCCAGATATGAATTTGATTGAAAATCTGTGGGGTGATCTGAGGAGGGCTGTGCACAGGAGATGCCCTCGCAATCTGACAGATTTGGAGTGTTTTTGGAAAGAAGAGTGAACAAATATTGCCAAGTCCAGATGTGCCATGCTGATAGACTCATACCCAAAAAGACTGAGTGCTGTAATAAAATCAAAAGGTGCTTTAACAACATATTAGTTTAAAGGTGTGCACACTTATGCAACCATAATATTTTTACTTCCCTCCACCTAAAAGATTTCAGTTTGTACAGTTTATAGGTCACATTAAAAGGTGGAAAAAGTTCTGAAATGATTTACCTTTGTCTAATTTTTGTTACATCACAGAAACCTGACATTTTAACAGGGGTGTGTAAACTTTTTATAACCACTGTAGTTACCAATTTAACATGTATTGAGGTCGGCTTGTAATCTGGAGATAGCACATTCGTCACGCTGTAACAGACTGAAAAGCGCGAATCGTCTCTCACCAAACTTTTACTTAAAGTGGAGTTCCACCCACAATTTCACTTTTTAAATATAAATACCCCTGTAATACACAAGCTTAATGTAGTCTAGTAAAGTTAGTCTGTAAACTAAGGTCCGTTTTGTTAGGTTGTTACAGCATTCAGATACTTTATAAAATGGAAATTGACTGGGGCCATCTTAAGTGTGGGCATCATGAAGCCAGACTGTATGACTTCCTGGATTTCAGCCTTGCAGATCTCGCACATCCTCAGTGCTGCACAAGCAATGTAATAGGTTTCAGTCAAGTTTCCATAGCAACGGGAGTGTCAGACGAAGTTGCCGCCCCTTATGCAAACATCTCCTGAAATAACCCATTAAAAGTTGATATGTGAGGGGATAGGGATTGCCGATCGCTGAAAGTAAATGACATTAAAAGTTGATAATAAAAAACAATGACATCTGCCGCCGATCGCTGAAAGTAAATGACAATCAATGACATCGCGCATTAAAAGGTTCACAAGCGGATGGGGGTGCCGTTGATCGCATATATATGACAATGACATCGCAATGACAACTTATAAAACTTCATGCCGCCGATTGGTGAAAGTAAATTACATTCAATGACATTGCCGATCGCCGAATATAAATGACACTGACATCGCACACTATAACTTGAGAAGCGGGTGGGCGTCGATCGCCCAACATACACTGCCATCGCACACTATAACTTGAGAAGCGGGGGGGGGGCGCCCATCGCCCAACATACACTGCCATCGCAAACTATAACTTGAGAAGCGGGGGGGCGCTGGTCGCCCAACATATACTGCTATACTGCCATCGCACACTATAACTTGAGAAGCCGATCGCCCAACATAAAAGACAATAGACATGATGGGTGCCGCCGATCGCCCAACATACACTGCCATCGGACATAAACACTGAGAAGCGGGGGGGGGGGTTCTGCCGATCGGCCATCATAGAAGACACTGAGGGGGGGAGTGCTGCCGAGTAAAGCGGGGGGGACGGGGGACCGCCGATCAACCATCATAGAAGACACTGAGAAGGGGGGAGGGGGGGGTTTGCTGCCGATCGCCCATCATAGAAGACACTGAGAAGGGGGGCTGCCGATCAGTCAGAGAAGACACAGCCGATCGCCGCACATAAAAAAAATACTGAGAATCGTGTGGGGGGGGGGGGGGGGGCGGCGCGTGCCACCGATTGACGGACATTAAAAAAATACTGAGAAGGGGGGTGTCTGCCGCCGATCGCCAGACATAAAAGTACTGAGAAGCGTGGGGGGGAGGCGGAGTGTGCTGCCGATCGCTGGACATTAAAAAAAATACTGAGAGGGGGGGGTGTTGGCGGCTGCCGCCGATCACAGGACATAAAAAAATTACTAATCGCGGGACATTACAAAAAAATTGGAGCAGCGAGGGGGGGGGGCGGGGTTATGGGTGCCGCGATCGCGGGACTTTTAAAAAATACTGAGATCTGAGTAGGGTGACCACATTTCCAAACTGCCATTCAGGGACACCCCCCCTAAAAAATATATGTTTTTTTTACATATTTTTTTGCGTATTTTGGGGGCAGGGGCGTATCATGAAATCAGCGGGCCCGTGTGCAAGATCAAAAGAGGGCCCTAGGCCCCATCAAATGCTGCCACTGTGCCCCATCTAATGCCACCACTTGTGCCTCATTTAAATGCAGCCACTGTGCCCCATCAAATGCAGCCACTTGTGCCCCATCAAATGCAGCCACTTGTGCCCCATCAAATGCAGTCACTTGTGCCCGTCAAATGCTACCACTGTGCCCATCATATGCCACCACTGTTCCCATCAAATGCAATCACTTGTGCTCCATCAAATGCAATCACTTGTGCCCCATCAGATGCAGTCACTTGTGCCCCATCAAATGCCACCACTGTGCCCCATCTAATGCCACCACTGTGCCCCATCATATGCAATCACTTGTGCCATCATATGCAATCACTTGTGCCATCAAATGCAGTCACTTGTGCCATCAAATGCAGTCACTTGTGCCATCAAATGCACTCACTTGTGCCATCAAATGCAGCTACTGTGCCCCATCTAATGCCGCCACTGTTCCCATCAAATGCAGCCACTGTTCCCCATCAAATGCAGCCACTGTTCCCCATCAAATGCCACTACTGTGCAAAATCAAATGCTGCCAGTGTGTCCAGCAATTGTTGCTACTGTGCCCCATCTGATGCTGCCAGTGTGCCGATCAATTGTCGCTACTCTGCCCCATCAAATGCTGCCAATGTGCCCATCAATTGCCGCTACTGTGCCTATCAGATGCTGCCAGTGTGCCTATCAATTGCCGCTACTGTGCCCATCAAATCATATGCTGCCAGTGTGTCGATTAATTGTCACTACTGTGCCCCATCAAATGCTGCCAGTGTGCCCATAAATTGTCGCTACTGTGCCTCCATCAGATGCTGCAAGTGTGCCCATGAATTGTCGCTACTGTGCCCCATCAAATGCCAGTGTGTGCCCATATTTAAATTGTCGCTACTGTGCCCCATCAAATGCCAGTGTGCCCATATTTAAATTATCGCTACTGTGCCCCATCAAATGCCAGTGTGCCCATATTTAAATTGTCGCTACTGTGCCCCATCAGATGCTGCCAGCCAGTGTAATTTGCCCCTATTTGCTCACCTTTTAATATGATATGGAGATGGAGTGACTGTGTGACTCCTCGTCTGGTGGTGGTGGAGCAGGGCAGACTTCAGCCAGCTGGCCGGTCTTCTCTTTTGGTTCCGAACTTCTGAGTCAGACTCAGGAGGAGGCAGTGAATCGGGTCGCTCGGGCGGGAGGAGGAGGAGCCTGCCTGGGCCCTGGAGGAGGTCAGACCATCGGAGATGTCGCGGGCGGCGGGCCTGAAATTCACTGCAGTGCAGGCAGCGGCGGGAGGTCGGGACGGACCGAGTCCAGCTGAGGTGCTGAGCAGCCGAGGTCACTCACTGTCGCTGCTGGCCTGCGCCCTGCGATGGGCAGTGGGATGGAGCGGGCTGCTGCAGGGGAGGAGGAGGTCGGAGGGCTTGGTCGTCTGCGCCGCGGCGGTAGGTGAGTGACTCACTGGGCCAGATTCACATACAATGGCGCATCTTTATGCCGGCGTAGCGCATCTTTTTTCCGCTACGCCGGACCAGCGCGGAGAGCCATGTACAGTATTCACAAAGAAATTTCTCACCCAGATGCACCAGTGGGTCGTATTTTAGACGGCGTAAGGTGGCGTAACTGTAAGTGGGCGTCACCCTATGCAAATGAAGCTCCGACCGTGACGCAGGGAGATACCCCGGGCGCATCTTTTACCGCGCCCTGGCGTGACCCCTAAGATACGCCGGCCCACTGCCTACGCCCAGTGCATAAATACGCCCAGACATGCGCCCAACAAGTGCAAAAGTACCCAAGCATTTTTTGTTCCTGCTAGGTCTTTTGCATCTTGTTTTTTGGGGGAAGTATGGCTGCAGGAGTCTTCAGGTGAGCGGAGGATGATAAATTTCAGCCCAGAGGAGAAGGCTGTAATTATAGATGGGCTCTCCCAACATGGTGCCCGCCTCTATGGGCCACAGAGTGGCCACACTGGCAAAGCAGATAAAATCCGCATCTATGCGGAGATAACCACACAGGTTAATGCTCTGGGTGTGGCGGAGAGGGAGCCGAAGCACATCCGCAAAAAGATTAACGACCTGCGGAGACTGGTTAAAGAAAAATTAGTGGTGAGGAAGAAGCATGCCAGTGGCACAGGTGGAGGACCAGCCACCAGGATCACCCTGATGCCTGAGGACATGGTCGTGGCCAGGTTCCTGGATAGGGAGCTTGTGGAGGGCCTGGAGGAATTTGATTCTGGGGATCAGCTCTTGAGGACAGGTAAGTGTGTTTTATCTTCTTTCTGGTGTGTAGCATGTGTGTGGGTCCACCAACATCTTGTTACGGAACCATGAACCAGACGTACAACAAGAGATAAGTGAAAATAAGAAGGCTTTATTGAAAATCAAGCTGTAAAGCAAAAGTCCAAACGGATGGTGAAACCGAAGCAGAGTCTTGCGAAGCCAGAGGATCAGGAACCAGCAGGGAAGTCAGACGAAGCCAGGATCGGAACCAGAAGCAGCAGCAGTCTTAGAAGCATGTCAACACAGGAGGACCAAGCAAGGAACTGAAGCCACAGACCTCCTATATATATGAGCCAGGCATCCAGCTCCTTCCAGTGGGAAGGAGGAGCCACAGGGTGGGAGGCTACAAGAGACCCAGAAACCAAGATGGCCGCCAGCACATGTCAAACGAAGGAGACAGGAGAGAGGTAAGACCATGACAGTACCTCCCCCTCAAGGGCCCCTCCTCCGCGGTGCAAAAAACGGTTTCTGAGGGAAGCGTGCGTGGAAGGCTCGGAGCAAGGCAGGAACATGGACATCTGCGGAGGGAATCCAGGAACGCTCCTCTGGACCATAACCACGCCAGTGGACCAAAAACTGCACCCGACCGCGGACCAGGCGTGAGTCCAGGATATTGCTCACCTCATACTCCTCATGATTGCCCACTTGGACCGGACGAGGCAGAGGAACCGAGGAAGTGAAGCGATTGCACACCAGTGGCTTCAACAGGGAGACATGAAACACCTTGGAGATCCGCATGCCAGGAGGAAGCGCAAGAGCATAGGCTACCGGGTTTACCCTGCGAAGCACTCGAAAGGGACCAACAAAGAGAGGAGCCAGCTTGGGAGTGGGCACTCGAAGGTTGAGGTTGCGAGTGGACAACCATACACGGTCTCCGACCTGGTAGGAAGGAGCAGGCGCTCGTCTGCGATCAGCCTGGAGTTTCTGGCGCTGCGCAGAGACCTCAAGGGACTTCTGGATCTGTACCCAAGAGGCGCGTAGGACGGAAAGGTGATCCTCCACAGCCGGAATATCCTGGGGAGAGAATGCCTCCGGTAACACGGCAGGTTGGAACCCATAATTGGCCATGAAGGGAGACGTCCCAGAGGAAGAGTTCACCGCCGTGTTCCTGGCAAACTCAGCCCAAGGCAGGAGGTCAACCCAATTGTCCTGGTGATCGGAGACATAGCAACGAAGGAATTGCTCCAAGGCCTGATTGGATCGTTCTGCGGCCCCATTGGACTGAGGGTGGTAGGCCGAGGAGAAGGAGAGATGAATCCCCAACTGGGAGCAAAAGGCGCGCCAGAACCTGGACACAAACTGACTCCCCCGATCCGACACTATCTCCTTGGGCAAACTGTGCAACCGGAAGACCTCCCAGGCAAAAATCGTGGCCAACTCTTGTGCAGAGGGTAACTTCTTGAGAGGAACACAGTGGCACATTTTGGAAAACCGATCCACAATCATGAGAATGACCGTATGGCCTCGGGATGCAGGGAGGTCCACAATGAAATCCATCCCCAGGTGTGACCATGGGCGCTCCCCGGTGGCTATGGGTTGCAGCAGGCCCAACGGAATGTGCCAAGGGGACTTACTTTGGGCACAAACGGAGCATGCCGCTACATATGCGGCGATGTCGGAACGTAGGGAAGGCCACCAGAACAGACGTGAAACAGCCCAGGACAGCTGATTCTTACCAGGATGCCCCGCGGTCTTGGAGTTATGGTAGGTACGCAACAACCGAGTGCGCAACTCCTCAGGCACAAAACATCTGCCGTTGGGTCTCCCAGAGGGAGCACCAGATTGAGCCGCCAAAATCTGCTCACCAAGGGGAGAGGTCAGGCTGGTGCGAATGGCGGCCAGGATCTGATTCGGAGGTATGACCGAAGTCGGTATAGATTCCTCCCTGGACAGCTCGGAGTACTGCCGTGATAAGGCATCCGCCCTGATGTTCTTGGAACCGGGTAGGTAGGAAACCACGTAATTAAAACGTGACAAGAACAGAGCCCATCTGGCCTGACGTGGAGTCAATCTCTTGGCCTCAGAAAGGTAGGTCAGATTCTTGTGGTCCGTCAGGATGAGAACCGGAACCACCGAGCCCTCGAGCAAGTGCCTCCACTCTTTGAGAGCCTGCACTATGGCCAATAACTCCCTGTCACCAATCTGATAGTTGCACTCCGCGGGTGACAGTTTCCGGGAGTAAAACCCACAAGGAAGCAGCGGACCCTCTGGTGTTCTACGCTGAGACAGAAGGGCGCCTACTCCCGTCTCAGACGCGTCCACCTCGAGGACAAAGGGCAACCCAGGGTTGGGATGAGACAGAATCGGAGCCGACACAAAGGCGGATTTTAGGGCCTCAAAAGCCCGGATGGCCTTGAGCGGCCAGACCTGGGAATTACTGCCCTTCCTGGTCAGATCCGTGAGAGGCTTGGCCAGCATGGAGAAGTCCCTGATGAACTTCCGATAATAATTGGCGAAGCCCAAAAAGCGCTGCAAGGAACGAAGACCACTGAACCGAGGCCACTGTAAGACAGCCGAAACCTTCTCAGGGTCCATGGAGAACCCCTCAGCGGAAATGATGTAACCTAAGAAGGTTACCTGGGATCGGTGAAATTCGCATTTCTCAAGCTTACCGAACAGCTTGTTCTCTCGTAACCGTTGCAACACTCGCTTGACATCCAGAATGTGGGCCTCCATGGATTCAGAGTATACCAAGATGTCATCCAAATAGACCACCACACACTGCTGCAACAGGTCACGGAAAAAAAAGTTGATGAATTCCTGAAAGACTGCGGGCGCATTGCACAACCCAAAGGGCATAACCAAGGATTCATAATGACCGGTCCTGGTGTTAAACGCGGTCTTCCACTCATCGCCCGCCTTGATCCTTACCAGGTTATATGCCGCCCTCAGGTCGAGTTTGGTAAAGACCGTGGCCCCCTTAAGGCGATCGAACAGCTCGGAAATCAAGGGTATCGGGTAAGCGTTCTTGATCGTGATGCGATTAAGGCCCCTGTAATCGATGCAAGGCCTCAACTCACCGCCCTTCTTTTTCACAAAGAAAAATCCAGCCCCTGCCGGGGACGAGGATTTGCGAATGTGACCACGGGACAGCGCCTCCATCACGTACTCCTCCATGGCCTCATTCTACGCAACCGACAGTGGATAGACCCTGCCGCGAGGAGGAACGGCACCAGGTTGTAACTCTATGGCACAATCGTATGGGCGGTGCGGAGGTAGGGCAACTGCGCGCACCTTATCGAATACGTCCCGGTACTCCTCATATTCAGGAGGCAACAGAGAGTCCGAGGAAGTACACAGCAACTTGACAGGCCCATGGATGCAACTAGCCCCACACTGTGGTGACCATGAGAGGATCTCGGCAGATCTCCAGTCGAAAGTCGGATTATGCTTCTGGAGCCAGGGGTACCCCAAGACCACCGAGTAGTGTGGAGACGAAATAACCTGGAAGCAGACCGACTCTCTGTGAACGGCACCAATGGCTATCCCCACTGGAAGGGTCTCATGAGTCACGTGTGACGGCTGGAGGGGTCTGCCGTCTATCGCCTCTAGAGCCAGCGGGGAACCTCGAGCCTGCAGAGGAATGGAATTGGCGGCAGCGAACTCACTATCAATGAAAAAACCACCAGCACCAGAGTCCACCAACGCCTGGGTCGTCACCGAGCCCCCGACCCAGGAGAGGACAACAGTGATCAGTGGTTTATCAACACGGGAAACCGGGGACGAGGAGACTCCACCCAAGATCTGCCCCGACAGGATCTCAGGTGCGAGCGTTTCCCGGACGGTTCGGACATGCCAACCGAAAATGCCCACCGAGACCACAGTACATGCATCGGCCCTCGCGTCTCCGGAGTACCCTCTCCCCCTCGGACAGGCGAGCAAACCCCAGCTGCATGGGTTCACCCCCAGACAAGTCAACCCCAGGAGGCGTGGGAGGAGAGGGAGGCACGGGTGGGACAGCAAACGTAGGCGCCAAACTGTTAGGAGGCTTCCGCAGGCTCTCCTTAAAGGAAGGTCTCTCCCTGAGTCTGGTGTCAATCAAAATCAGGAAAGAAATAAGAGCCTCGAGCTCCACTGGTAGGTCCTTAGCTGCAACCTCATCCTTCAAGGCATCCGAGAGACCATGAGAGAAAGCAGCGACCAGAGCCTCATTATTCCAGCCCACCTCTGCTGCCAGGGTACGAAACTCAATGGCGTATTCGGCTACGGATCGTGAACCCTGTCTGACGGACATAAGGAGCTTCGCAGCAGAGGCGGCGCGAGCCGGCACATCGAATACCTTCCGAAGAGAAGCAACAAAACCGGAAAACTCGGCAACCACCGGATTGTTGTTCTCCCATAAAGGGCTGGCCCAGGCCAAGGCCTTGTCCGAGAGCAGCGAGATCAAGAAGCCCACCTTTGATCCCTCAGTGGGAAAGGCATGTGGCAGCAACTCGAAATAAATGCCCACTTGGTTAAGGAAACCTCGGCACTGAGTTGGCTCTCCCCCAAATCGCTGTGGAAGGGGGGCAGAACCGGTCATACCCCGAAACACCGCAGGCGCAACAACAGGTGTCGGGGTAGACTCTGGCGCAACAACCGGAGCGGCAGTAGGAGCGGGCCCAGGAGCGACAACCGACCCATCGGCAACGGGAGCGAAATGAGCCGTGCGTTCAAGCAGGGTTTGCAACGCCACAGCGAACTGACCCAACAGGTGATCCTGCTGATCAAGTCTGGCAACCAGCGTGGGTAGCGAGGATGGCCCTGTACCGTCAAAATTCATGGCTTGGTCCTAATGTTACGGAACCATGAACCAGACATACAACAAGAGATAAGTGAAAATAAGAAAGCTTTATTGAAAATCAAGCTGTAAAGCAAAAGTCCAAACGGATGGTGAAACCGAAGCAGAGTCTTGCGAAGCCAGAGGTCAGGAACCAGAAGGGTAGTCAGACGAAGCCAGGATCAGGAACCAGCAGGGAAGTCAGACGAAGCCAGGATCGGAACCAGAAGCAGCAGCAGTCTTAGAAGCATGTGAACACAGGAGGACCAAGCAAGGAACTGAAGCCACAGACCTCCTATATATATGAGCCAGGCATCCAGCTCCTCCCAGTGGGAAGGAGGAGCCGCAGGGTTGGAGGCTACAAGAGACCCAGAAACCAAGATGGCCGCCAGCACATGTCAAACGAAGGAGACAGGAGAGAGGTAAGACCATGACACATCTGAATGTTTTGTGTCATCCACAGATGTGCAGGATGGAGCTGGGCCGTCATCGGCTGCAGGGCGACCCACCCCATCCATGGTGGAGACTGCCCCTACCTCACGGGACACCATCCCATCCAGGGATTCCCCCTCACGGGACACCATCCCATCCAGGGATTCCCCCTCACGGGACACCATCCCATCCAGCCGGCCTCAAGCCTCTCCTGCCCCTAGAAAGGCTTCCAAAAAAACTTGTGGAGTCCCTGAGGCGTTTGAGGACCATCTGGCAAGGGACCAGACAAGGCAGACCCGCCATATTGGGAGTCTTGCGGGGGATCTGCATAGGGTCGCAGATAGCCTGGCCTCCTCGGCCGAGAGCCAGGCTGCCTGCACTGTGGCTGTGCAGGCGGCCATCACGCAGCAGGCTGGGCCATTAAGGGTTGTCACCCTCAGTCGTTGGGGAGAAGTGATCCCCACGACCCGTGTGAAAGGTGTATGAATGTACAGCGACATAATTGGAGCCTTGGCGTGGTATTGATTCTCCCAAGTACCGAGCAGTGTACTTCGGTCTAATCCAATTTTATGTGGATGTGGGGTGTGTGTGCTAGGGACCACAGTGGTGTGCATGCGTGCATTCTCATTGTGCCATGGTGAATGTGTGTGTTTAACGTGAAAAGAAGCCTACCACAAGGCATCTCTCTTCCCTCAGCAGACGGGGTAGCCTCGGGCAGGGGGTGATTATGTGGTTCGGGGGTCAGGTCATCATGTATGTCAATCTGCAGGCCCCTTCTCACGGCAAAGTTGTGCAGAATGCAACATGCACCGATGATCTGGCACACAAAGTTTGGGGAATACAACAGGGTCCCCCCGGACTTATCCAGGCATCGGAAACGGGACTTCAGGAGGCCAAAGGTGCGTTCCACCACTCCACGGGTACGTGCGTGTGCTTCATTGTATCTTCTCTCTCCTGGGGTTTGGGGATTCCGGAATGGAGTCATGAGATGGGGTCCAAGTGCATATGCTGCGTCACCTGGAAGGGAAAAGACAGGAGGATGTTAGTCATGCATGTGCCCCTCATGATGTCTGCATCATGGGGGGGGACAGTCATACCTGACACCCATGTCACTCACCAACCAGCCAGTTGTCCCTGTACACGTTCTGTTCAAATTCTGTTGGGATGTTGCTTTGACGGTATATGAAGCTGTCATGGCTGGACCCTGGGTGTTTGGCACGGACGTGCCATATGAGGTATTGGGCATCGGCTATCACCTGTACATTGATGGAATGCCAATGTTTCCGATTGCAGTATAGGTGCTCTGTTTCACGGGGGGGCTGTAGTGCCGCATGTGTTCAATCAATGGCCCCCACAGTGCGTGGGAATCTGGCAATTCTGTAGAAATCTGTCATTGTCTTCTGCCGCTGGTCCTCCTGGGTGGGTTTGATGAAGTGGTGGGACATGCATCTGAGGATTGCGGGGATAACCTGGTGCACACATCTGCTCATGGTGGATTGTGACATCCCAGTCACAGCTCCACTTGTTCTTTGAAAAGATCCAGTGGCGAGGAAATGCAGTGTTGCCATTACCTTGACCAGTGGCTGCACTGCATGTGAGCGTGTGTGTCTTGCTGGTGATGTCATCATGCAGGGTTGTGGCTATTTCCAGGATGGCTTGCGATACACCTCCAAATCCCCAATGCCAAAGACGTCAATGCGCGTGCGGAATATCCTCTCCCGTGCCCTCCTACGTGCCCGTCGACGCAGTAGTGCTATGACCACGGCTGCCCCTGGCATGTTGGCACACAGATGTGTTGTCCAGCAAGTGTGGTTGCTCAGGTCGTCTGTAACAGTGCTGCTGTAGCTGCTCTCCAGCTGACCTGTGCAGGTCTGGTGCAAAGTTATGAGGGGTAACTTTGCGCCGGAATTTCCAGTTGCGCGCACCGGGAGTAGCCTGCGCCGCCCAAACATACTTTTCTGAATCGGCGTATCTCCCTCATTTGCATATTTTTTGAAAAAAACATGGGCGCGCCAGATCCGTCCAGCGTAAATATGCGCCCACGCCGCTCCGGCGTAGAAAAGTTACGCCGGTAGGAAGAAGTCTATTTTGAGGCGTATCTGGTTCTGTGGGTACGGCGCATAGATACGATGGTGCACATTTAGACTTACGCCGCGCATCTCGAGATACGCCGTAGTAAGTGCTACATGAATCTGGCCCACTGTGTCTGACTCTGACCCGTGTCCGTGACGATGGCGATGCTGAGCTGCTCTCTCTGCTGCGCTGCAAGAACCGCGGCTGGAGGAGGAGGAGGAGAGGAGGTGGGGGTGGAGTCGGAGCCTCAGAGAGAGCGGGACACGTGATGTCACTGGTTGCTACACACCAAGCGCGGCGGCCCTAGCAACCAGTGATTTCAAATTATTTAATTACAGCGGCACTGCGGTAGTGAGTGTGACAGGCTGGCAGGCAGTCCATGTTTGATTCCGGGACACACTATTGTCCCGGATTGAAGGCTCCCGGGACACGGGACAAAAACTTAAATTACGGGATGATCCCGGGCAAACCGGGACACGAGGTCACCCTAGATCTGAGAAGGGGGGGGCGTTAGTGCCACGAGTCGCGGGACTTTTAAAAAAAATACAGAGAACAGAGAAGGGGGGATGTTAGTGCCGCGATTGTGGGACATGAAAAAAATCTGAGAAGCAGGGGGGTCCGCGAATCGCGGGACTCTTAAAACATTACCAAGAACAGAGAAGGGGGAGGGGGGCGTTAGTGCCGCGATTGCGGGACATTAAAAAAATCTGAGAAGCGGGGGGGGGGGCCGCGAATCGCGGGACTCTTAAAAAATTACCAAGAGCAGAGAAGGGGGAGGGGGCGTTAGTGCTGCAATTGAGTGACATTAAAAGAAGGGGGGTGCCGCGAAAAAATAATGAGGGGTTGCGTGTGCTACCGTGAAGTGGCTAGTGGAGCTTCACTCACTAGCGTCTGTCCGGCTCCATGGTAACAGGGAGGACAGGACATGAGCCGCCCCTCTAGGAATGACTGGCCAATGAGAAAAACGGGAGGGCGTGGCTTAGGTAAATCGGCTGCCTTCTGGGATTCATGACAAACATCTCCCAGGAGGCATTGCGGAGGGGGGATGACGAGTTCAGGGCTCCCCCACGGCGGGAGGAGATCTATAAACTTAATAAAACTGTGAGTTTTTTTTTTTTTTTTTAATATATACGCCAAATTCGTTTAAGGGGACTGAGCAGCAGGGGATAAGGAGGAGTTGAACAAAAAGGGTGGAACTCCCCTTTAAAGTGGAGTTTCCATCCCCAAATTTTTTTTTCATTATTGTGCTCATTAGACCTAAAAAGAAAAATTGTTTTACTCACCTGGAAATGCCTGTTGCTATGCGGTCCCACAAAATCTGCCTTCGGAATCACCTAGGATTCTGACATCATCTCCCTCAGGTCCTCAGCACGCTAATGCTCCTGGGAAATGTGTGTCATCATTTCCCAGAATGCAGTGCGCTTCCGCATTATAACTCCCCATCCAAGACTTCCAGGAAGTAAGTGCGTGTGGGCTTCACAATGTCCACAAGCAAAATGACAACGGTGTGGACATAGTTTTATAAACTATCTTTTTTGAATAACTATGCGGAGCGGCGGCAGATTCTAAAATAGTAAGTGACCGGATTTATTTTATAAAAACGCATGATGAAAGGACATACATTTAAAAAATGCTAATTGTGGTTGGAACCCCGCTTTAACACACAGTAACATGAGATTAGCAAAAGCAGCCCCAAGGGTGGCACCAGTGAAATCAGACTTCCCCTTTATAGTGCCGTTGTACATCCACACGTTTGAGAACGAGATTTTGTCTTGACAGTGTGTATGCAAGGAAAGCTTGACAAGATTCTTGTCAAGCCTGACAAGAACCTCGTCGAGGAAAACGATGTTTCTTTTACGACGAGATTCTCGGTCGTGTGTACGAGGCCTCAGAATAAAGTAGCACAGTAGGGAGGATTCCTTCATCGACCTCACTTGTGTGGATGGAGAAACCAGATCAGTTTTTTCAATCAACCCTCTTGCTGAGGGGAAAAATTATCTATCTATGGTCAGCCCAAAATGTAAAAAACAACGAAAATTTTACTTATTAAAGCGGAGTTCCACCCTATTTTACAACTTCTTTGCATTCGTTTTTACACTGCCCCCTTAAATACATTTGGGATGTTTTTTTTTGTCTTTTAACCTCTTGACCACTGGGCACTTAAACCCCCTTCCTGACCAGACCAATTTTCAGCTTTCGGTGCTCTCACAATTTGAATGACAATTACTCCGTCATACAACATTGTACCCATTTGAAATTTGTGTCCTTTTTTTCACACAAATAGAGCTTTATTTTGGTGGTATTAGATCACCTCTGGGTTTTTTATTTTTTGTGCTATAAAAGAAAAACGACCGAAAATTCTGTAAAAAACAAAAAAAAAAAACTTGTTTCTGTCATATTCGCAGGTTATTTCTCACACACAGCATATGCATACCACGAATGACACCCCAAAACACATTCTGCTATTCCTCCCGAGTATGGCGATACCCCATGTGTGCAACTTTTACACGGCGTGGCCACATACAGAGGCCCAACATGCAGGGAGCGCCATCAGGCGTTCTGGAGCACCCAGGCCAATTCTGACATTTCTCTCCTACATGGAAAAATCACAATTTATTTGCTAGAAAATTACATAGAACCCCTAAACATTATATATGCGGAGTATTGGGGTATTGCGGAGTATTGGGGTATTGCGGAGTATTGGGGTATTGCGGAGTATTGGGGTATTGCGGAGTATTTGGGTATTGCAGAGTATTGGGGTATTGTGGAGTATTTGGGTATTGCAGAGTATTGGGGTATTGGGGGTATTGCAGAGTATTGGGGTATTGCAGAGTATTGGGGTATTGGGGGTATTGCAGAGTATTGGGGTATTGCGGAGTATTGGGGGTATTGCAGAGTATTTGGGTATCGCGCAGGGTATTGTTGTATTGCAGAGTATTGCGCAGGGTATTGCAGAGTATCGGGGTATTGCAGAGTATCGGGGTATGGCAGAGTATCGGGCTATGGCAGAGTATCGGGGTATGGCAGAGTATCGGGGTATGGCAGGGTATCGGGGTATGGCAGGGTAACAACGGGGTATGGCAGGGTAACAACGGGGTATGGCAGAGTAACAACGGGGTATGGCAGAGTAACAACGGGGTATGGCAGAGTAACAACGGGGTATGGCAGAGTAACAACGGGGTATGGCAGAGTATTGTGCAGGGATAGCTGAGCTGGGAGGGATGGCTGGATCTGTGACTGCAGTTGTCACAGATCCAGCCACAGCGCTGCTGACACCCGCGCTCCCCCCTCTCACACTGTATCGAACGGTACAGAGAGGAGAGGGAGGAACCGGCGTCATCAAATGACGCCGGTTTGTTTACAAGTGATCGCTCCGTCATTTGACGGAGCGATCACGTGGTAAACAGCCGCGATTCGCGGCAATTTACCGTGATCCGTGATGCGCCGGGTCTTCTAGACCCGGCGAGCACGGACACTTCCGCGAGCGCGTCCCAGGGGACGCGCAAACGCGGAAGTGCACAAGGACGTCCCAGGGACGTCCTGTCACAGTAACTCGACCGCGCTGTAGCAGTATTTTTGCTATAGCGCGGTCGGCAAGTGGTTAAAAACTCACGTTTTAATCTGTGAGTCTCTTATTCCCCCGCCGCGGCGGAATGCCCCCCCCCCCCCCGCCGCATCCAGCGCTGCTATGCCTCCTGGGATATGTGTTTCATCATCCCCAGGCTGGGCTGAACATCGCAGCCGTGGATGAACATCTCGGGGGGCGGGAGGGAGGGAGGGCAGTGCCGCCCATAGAGGTGGTGTCCTTCCTCTTCTCCCTCTCCAACTCCTCCCCCGTCCTAGCTCCTCCACCCGTCCGTCACCGCCGCCCCCGTCCTCCTCCCTACACCACCCGCCCATCTGCAGTCTGTCTCCGGTGCACGGAGATACAGATCATCAGACAGACAGAGCGAATCTCACTCTGTCTGATAGATCTGTATGTGAGAGCACCGAGCATAGTACAGCCCCGCCTCCCTGTACATTGCAACTGCGCGCTCTGCTCTATGGGCCTGATTTACTATGCTCTGTGCGCTGCGCTGGTTCATGCGTTAATTAGTACTCCGGGTGGAGGCTTAATCAGGCGCATGAACCAGCGTAGCAGCCGGCGCATTGAAACTAATATGTAAAGCCGCGCCGAACTCCCTATAGAAGTCTATGGGAGAAATCAAAAGTGTTCATTTTAAAGGCTAATCTGCAAGTTTTGTCCTAAAAAGTGTTTGGGGACCTCAGTCCTGTCCCAGGGAACATGTATCAATGCTTTTTTTTTTTTTTTAAAACGGCCGTTTTTTCGGGAGCAGTGAAATTAATAATTCTTAAAGTGAAACAATAAAAGTGAAATATTCCTTTAAATTTCGTACCTAGGGGGGGTGTAATGTCAGCATGTGAAATAGCGCATTTTTCCCGCACTTAGAACTCCCCCTGCACAAAGTGACATTCTGAAGGAAAAAAGTCATTTAAAAATTCACACGCGGCTATAATGAATTGTCGGCTCTGACAATTCTAAAGGGATTCATTCATAAAACAAACAAAAAAATGTGTAGGGGTTCCCCCAAATTAAATTACCAGGCCCTTCAGGTCTGGAATGGATATTAAGGGGAACCCCGCCGTAAAAAACAAAAAAAAAAAGACGTGCGGTTCCCGGCAAATATCCATTCCAGACCCTTCAGGTCTGGTGTGGATTTTAAGGGGAACTCCACCCCAAATTGAAAAAAAAAAATGGCGTGGAGTCCCCCTAAAAATCCACACCAGACCCTTATCCGAGCACGTTGACCTGGCCGGCCGCAGAAAAGAGGGGGGGACAGAGTGCGGCCCCCCCCCTCTCCTGAACCGCACCAGGCCACATGCCCTCAACATGGGGAGGATGTCCCCATGTTGATGGGGACAAGGGTCTCATCCCCACAAGATGTGCAAAAACAATAAGGATATGGACAGCCGCACTCCAGTAACTTGAAAAAAGACGTGCCCTTTATTGGGTACAGGAAAAAATGCACTACAGATATCAGCACACAGTGGGATAAACAGCTGACGCGTTTCGCATTGAGTGTCAATGCTTAATCATAGTTACTGGAGTGCGGCTGTCCATATCCTTATTGTTTTTGCACATCCTGTGCATTGCCAGCACCCATCTGCTTCTGAGTGGACATCAATTACCCTAGTGAGCTCACCTGGAGCGGCAGCTCTCTTACCTGTCTCATCCCCACAACCCTTGCCCGGTGGTTGTGGGGGTATGCGGGCGGGAGGTTTATCAGAATCTGGAAGACCCCTTTAACAAAGGGGACCCCCAGATCCTGACCCCCCCCCTGTGTGAAATGGTAATGGGGTACATTGTACCTCTACCATTTCACCCCAAAAAAAATGTCAAAGTGATAAAAATGACAGTAGCCGGTTTTTGACAAATCTTTTAATAAAGTCTTCTTTTCTTCTTTCCTTCGGGGTTCTTCCGCTGCTTCTTTCTTCTCGTCCACATCTTGCCCGACGTCTTCTTCTATCTTCTCCGTCCGTCCTTCCGCCTTCTGGTCCCGCATCTTGCCCGTTGTCTTCTCCGTCCGCCTCCTCGTCCGCATCTTGGGTCTTCTGCGGTCTTCTTCTCGGTCCGCCGCCTTCTCGTCCCCGGACCCAGCGTTTGAATTTGATTTGGCCGCCGTTTTCCCGCTCCTGGGACCCGCCCCCCTCTGACGCCACAAGTAAACTCCTTAGAAGGTCATGTGCGTCAGAGGGGGGCGGGGTCGCAGAGCGTCACACAGCGGGGGAATTCAATTTCAATCGCGCCGCCCGGAGAAGAAGTTCCCGCCGTGTCACACTCATGTGACCCCGCCCCCCTCTGACGCACATGACCTTCTAAGGAGTTTACTTGTGGCGTCAGAGGGGGGCGGGTCCCAGGAGCGGGAAAACGGCGGCCAAATCAAATTCAAACGCTGGGTCCGGGGACGAGAAGGCGGCGGACCGAGAAGAAGACCGCAGAAGACCCAAGATGCGGACGAGGAGGCGGACGGAGAAGACAACGGGCAAGATGCGAAGAAAAGAAGACTTTATTAAAAGATTTGTCAAAAACCGGCTACTGTCATTTTTATCACTTTGACATTTTTTTTGGGGTGAAATGGTAGAGGTACAATGTACCCCATTACCATTTCACACAGGGGGGGGGTCAGGATCTGGGGGTCCCCTTTGTTAAAGGGGTCTTCCAGATTCTGATAAACCTCCCGCCCGCATACCCCCACAACCACCGGGCAAGGGTTGTGGGGATGAGACCCTTGTCCCCATCAACATGGGGACATCCTCCCCATGTTGAGGGCATGTGGCCTGGTGCGGTTCAGGAGAGGGGGGGGGCCGCACTCTGTCCCCCCCTCTTTTCTGCGGCCGGCCAGGTCAACGTGCTCGGATAAGGGTCTGGTGTGGATTTTTAGGGGGACTCCACGCCATTTTTTTTTTCAATTTGGGGTGGAGTTCCCCTTAAAATCCACACCAGACCTGAAGGGTCTGGTATGGATATTTGGGGGGACCCCACGCCATTTTTTGGGGGTTTTTTTACGGCGGGGTTCCCCTTAATATCCATTCCAGACCTGAAGGGCCTGGTAATTTAATTTGGAGGGACCCCCTTTTTTTTTTTTTTTTTTTAATGAGCAATGACTCTATTCTTTATAGCCATGAGTACTTTAACCACTTGCCCACCGGGTTAATTCTGGCACTTCTCTCCTTCATGTGAAAATCACAATTTTTTTGCTAGAAAATTAATCAGAACCCCCAAACATTATATATTTTTTTTTAGCAGACATCCTAGGGAATAAAATGGCAGTCATTGCAATACTTTTTGTCACACCGTATTTGCGCAGCGGTCTTACAAGCGCACTTTTTTGGGATAAAAATCACTTTTTTGAATTAAAAAATAAGACAACAATACATTTTGCCCAATTTTTTTCTATATTGTGAAAGATAATGTTACGCCGAGTAAAATGATACCCAACATGTCACGCTTAAAAATTGCGCCCGCTCGTGGCATGGCGTCAAACTTTTACCCTTTAAAAATCTCGATAGGCGACGTTTAAAAAATTCTACAGGTTGCATTTTTTGAGTTGCAGAGTAGGTCTAGGGCTAGAATTATTGCTCTCACTCTAACGATCGCGGCGATACCTCACTTGTGTGGTTTGAATACCGTTTTCATATGCGGGCGCTACTCGCGTATGCGTTTGCTTCTGTGCGCGAGCTCGTCGGGACGGGGCGCTTTAAAAATTTTTTTTGGGGTTTTCTTATTTATTTTTATTTAGTTTTATAATGTTTTACACTGAAATAAAAAAATAAAAAAAAAATGATCAGTTTTCTTCCTATTACAAGGAATGTAAACATCCCTTGTAATAGGACTAGTGTGTGACAGGTCCTCTTTATGGAGAGAGGCGGGGTCAATAAGGCTGGAAAGCATGGTATTGAAAAAAAAAATAAAAGTTCTCATGCTTTCAGCTGCAATCATGTTCGTTCACCACAGTGGTGTAGTGTATAGCACTTTGACCTAGCAGCAAAAGAGTCGTTGGTTCGAATCCCGCCCGTGACAGCATCTGCATGGAGTTTGCATGTTCTCCCTGTGCCTGCGTGGGTTTCCTCCCACAATATAAAAACACGCTGTAAATCGGTTCCGGTCTAAATAAGCCCTAATATGCAGTAGTATATTTAGGTTTGGTTCTGCCCTAGGCCTGACTACATATCTGCACCTCCTAATAGAAAAATGACCCACCCCTTCCTGTCAAGGTCACACCCTGTTTTTGTATAACCCCGCCCAGTAATTTTCAGGGGACCCACACACTAGTTCTGGGGGGGCACTGGATTCCCTTAACCACTTCCATACCAGGCACTTACGCACCTTCCCGCCCAAGCCAATTTTCAGCTTTCAACACTGTCGCACTTTGAATGGCAATTGCGCGGTCATACAACACTGTACCCAAACAAAATTGGCGTCCTTTTTTCCCCACAAATAGAGCTTTCTTTTGTTGTTATTTGATCACCTCTGCGTTTTTTTTTTTTGCGCAACAACTAAAAAAAGACTGCAAATTTTGAAACAAAAAAAACGTTTTTCTTTTTTTAGGTTAATTTTTTTGTAAATAAGTTTTTCTCTTTCAATTACGGGCACTGATATGGCGGCACTGATGGGCACCGATGAGATGGCACTGATGGACATCGATGAGGTAGTACTGACGGCACAGATGAGGTGGCATTGATTGGCGGCGCTGCTATGCGGCACTGATGGGCACTCATAGGCGGCACTGATGGGCACTCATAGGCGGCACTGATGGGCACTCATGGGCGGCACAGATGGGCGGCACTTATGGGTGGCACTGATGGATACTTATGGGCGGCACTTATGGGTGGCACTGATGGATACTTATGGGTGGCACAGGTGGGCACTGATAGGTGGGCACTGTGCATGGATGGGCACTGTGGGGTGGCACTGATTTTCCCAGTCAGTGCCCATTTGTGGGCACTGATTGGCATCTTTTTTCTTATTTTTTAATGCTTTTTGTTTTTTTGTTCTATATTTTTTTTGTTTTTGCACACCCTGGTGGTCCAGGGTGGGCATCCCTGGTGGTCCAGTGTGGTGATCCGAGGGGGGGCTGCGCTTGTTGATTATAGTTCTTGTCAGGGGCGGACTGACCATTGAGTCACTCGGGCACTGCCCGAGGGCCCCATGCCACTAGGGGGCCCATCCGGGTTGCCAGGCTCAGTAAAACCAGGGACAGTATGTAAAAATCTGTGTTTTTTTTAGATCTGTCCCCGATATGTCCAAAAATGACATGCTTTTAA
Organism: Rana temporaria; assembly: GCF_905171775.1. Lineage (NCBI taxonomy): Eukaryota > Metazoa > Chordata > Amphibia > Anura > Ranidae > Rana > Rana temporaria. The sequence goes on from NC_053491.1 coordinate 313,652,269, forward strand.
TGTGAATATCCCAAGATTTTAGCTGCCCGCCTCTGCACTACCTCCTGGCGTGGTGGTCATCTGTAAGCCAGAGGGGCCCCATAATCTTCTATTGCCCAGGGGCCCCATGAGTTGTCAGTCCGCCCCTGGTTCTAGTTTAAGCACAAATTTCATAGAGTTTTATTGAGAGGCCTAAGAAAATATAACCATGCCAATAGGCCAGGATACAGCGTTGCTAATATGTAGGAATGTGTGTGTTAGAGCACCCCACCCAATGTTAACTAAAAAATTATTAATTTGCAAATAAGTATTATCTGCTCATTTTTTTGGGGATGTCTGCACCCCTGATAGTGACAACATTTGTGAGGTGTCTTCACCCTTTCTAATTCATTCACTTCCTGTCACATAGCCAAAACAGGAAGTGAGGGTAAAACCTTACTAATATCTTTTCTTGGGGACACAGAGATCAATCTAAATAGTTTCCCATTATGTAAATTGCACTCTAGCATTTTGCTGTGTACACCCCAAATTATTAGGGATCTTGGACTTTGGGGTCCATTTACTAAAGGCAAATCCACTCCTACAAGTGCAAAGCAAGGAAGAAAACAAAACAACTTTGCTTCTACAGGATTGGATGTTAAAACCATCAGTGCTTCCTCTCTGATTTTCAGCAACTATGCTTGTACTGCAGAGTGGCTTTGCCTTTACTAAACCCCAAACTAAATAATCATTTGGGGCAGGGATCCTCAAACTACGGCCCTCCAGCTGTTGTAGAACTACACATCCCATGAGGCCTTGTAATGCACTGACATTCACAGACATGACTAGGCATGATGGGAATTGTAGTTCCTGAACAACTGGAGGGCTGTAGTTTGAAGACCCATGATTTGGGGTGTACACAGCAGTGCTGGAGTGCAATTTGCTTAATGGGGACACTAGTTAGATTGACCGGTGTCCCCAAGAAATGACACTGGTAGGGTTTTAACCTCACTTCCTGTTCAGCTGTGTGACAGGAAGTGAAGCCAATTTTAAGAAAAGGGACACAAAGCTCAACACAAATAAAAAAACACAAAGCAGGGGTTCTAACACTCACTTGGCTTCCCTCAAACACCCACAATTTGAATAGGATTGCCTTGCGCTAGATTTAAGCACAGTGCTGTAAATCAGCACGTCAAGCCTGTCCACCAATAGCAAACCCCCCCCCCCCCCCCCCACAGGCCATGTTTGCAGGTTTTCCTTCATCTTGCACATGTGCTTTAAAATACAGTCTGGACAGCAATTCTTGATAAGAGAAATCCCCAAAACATGTCCTGTCGGGGGTACTTGAGGGCTGAGGACCACTGCAGAATAAATAAAATACTTACCAGTTTTTGTCTATAAAGTCAGGGAGAATAAACATGGCAAACATTTCATGATTACACACCAGGAAAGAAGCTTAGACAAAAATCACACATAATTTGTTAGGCCCAAACCTAGTTCAGCTGCAGCTGTCAACATATGTAGCATGAAAAAGTAACAAAAAGACAAACTTAACAATTTTAAAGTAATTTTTATTGGTCAACAAAACAAGGAAAGCAAAAAAAGACAAACAAACAAAAATACATTTCAAAATTCTAATTAACCATAGCTTCACACATTTTTCATAAAATAAGGCCACATAGACAAATACATCAAAGTGAACATCATTTAAAAATAAACCAAAACCATTGGCAAAATAAAACAAAACCCATGCAACAAACCACATTTGTGTTTAGCAACAGCATTTCTGCCAGCCTGCCCCTTCTGAGGGCAGCTGAGGACTGATCGATCCAAGCTTTTTATAACAGTGCTAGTAATGAATCAATTGAAATCACATGAACAAATTGCAGTCTCTAGTTTGGGTGAGCTTGTAATTGGGCACACCTGCAATTAATCCAAACCACGCTCTATGAGCATCCAATGAGTGTTTTTCACCTTTTAAAAAGAAAGGATATTTTTTTTCTAAGTGTTTGAGCATGCTCAGTTCATCACACATGTAGGAACCAAGCTGCAATGGAATGAGAGCTTTTTTTTTTTTGTTTCCCCTGATCTGATGCTTTCCAGCCTGAAGGGGAGGTGTTAAAGACAGAAGTAAACACGCACATTTAATAATCTATTTGTGTGAAAAAAAAGGTTGCCAATTTTGTTTGGGAGCCACGTCGCACGACTGCGCAATTGTCAGTTAAAGCGACGCCGCGCCGAATCACAAAAACTTGCCCGGTCATTGACCAGAAATATGGTCCGGGCTCAAGTGGTTAAAAATTAACAAAACACAAAAGTGAGGGGGATAATGTGAAAGATGATGTTACACTGAGTAAATAGATACCTTACATGTCACGCTTTACTATTGGAAACACTCCTGCAATGGGGCCAAAATGAATTCCGTGAATATCCCCATAGGCGACCTTTTTATTTTTTTTCCAGGTTACCAGTTTATAGTTACAAAGAAAGTCTAGTGGTAAAAGTATTGCTCTCGCTCTAACGCACGCGTCAATACCTCACATGTGTGGTTTGAACGATGTTTATATATGTGGGCGGGACTTGCGTAAGTCCCGCCCACATATGTAAAAATTATTTTTACTTTTTGCTATAATAAATATCCCCAAAAATATATATTCAAAAAACTAAAAAAACCCTCAGTTTAGGCCGATACGTATTCTACATCTTTTTGGTTCCAAAAAATCGCAAATAGCGTTTAGTGTTTGGTTTTTGCAAAAGTTATAGCGTCTACAAATTTTTTTTTTTGTTGTTTTAACTAGTTATTGGGGCGATCAGCGATTTTTATCGGTACTGCGACATTATGGCGGACACATCGAACACTTTTTTGGAACCATTGGCATTTTTCTAGCGATCAGTGCTGTAAAAAATGCATTGCTTACTCAAAAAATGCCACTGGCAGGGAAGGGGTTAACACTAGGTGCGAGGGAGGGGTTAAATATGTTCCCTGGGTGTGTTCTAACTGTAGGGGGGGGGGGGTGGGACTGACATGTGTAAATGACAGATCGCTGTTCATGAAGGGGAACTCCAGACCCAAAAGCTTCCAGCTCCTCCCACTTTTGTCATTCTGCTTCCTGCTGGAGTAGAGAGAAGACCTGTCTTCCAGAGCTCCTGTGTTCCAGAGGATCCAGCCACCAGGACCAGCCTCCAGCCCCAGCCCCAGCCCCAGCCCCTGGCCCCGGAAGAGGGGAGGGATGGCCTCCCTCAGCCCAGGTGAAGGACCAGCATCCGGCCTCCGGAGTAACCAGCAGCACCTGCCCTCCTCCAGCCAGACGAAGATCAGCAGGGATGACCGCCTCTTCCTGGGCACCCAGCAGGGTCTCTTGGACTGGACCACCATTCAACCAGGTGAGACTGAGGCCAAAGCCAGGAAGAGGTGTGATAAGATCAAGTCCCTGCTGGTTAGGATAGCCCAGGCCTGCGTGGAAAAAATGACAGCTCTCGCAGGCCTGAGGGACAAGAGGGACAGGTGCTCTAGAAGTAAGAGGTCGGAGTATAGGGGGGCCATCAATACCCTCAAGCTTGAGGTAAATGAAATCTGGGGTTACCTGGGAGGTTTTTTCGAACGTGGGGCTGGAGAGGTGTGCTTTCTTGAGGAGCTCCGGAAGACCCTCCAGCAGGCCAACCAATCAGGAAGTCAGACGGCAAGGAGGAGCAGCGGGCGGTCGGGGTCCCAACCCTCCAAGCAGCCGGGGAAGTCAGGAGAGCCTGGGTGTAGTGGGGGGGGTGGAAGCTCTGGTGGTGCAGGGCCCAGTAAGGCCATAAAACCTGGGGAGGGCTCCCGAGAGCCGATCCCTCGGTCCGTGAAAAAAGGGGCTGGGGGGTTGGCTATGACAGGGGAGCCCAGTGATCCAGGAGGCCGCAGGGCCCAGGCGCCGCCGGAGGTACCCCCCCGGTGTCTTCGGGTCAGCATGCCCAGGCTCCCTCAGGATGGTCACGCTGCCACAGCTGGGGCCCACCATGTGCCGGCCTCCATGACCCCTCAGCGTGCAGTAGAGCGGGATGATCTGGCAGTGAAAGTGTCAGGGACTGCTCCTGCAGCTGCTATGTCACCGGGAGAGAGGCAGGTACATGGTGGAGGTATAAGAACAAAGTCAGCTTCAGGCAAACAGCTGGTGTGTAGTGTGACCAAGATGGCGCCGGCTGCTGGGGGAGGAGCAGCTGAGGCCACATTCCCCAGTGGGAACCAACCCCTTTTCAGGGAAGGGGGATGTGGCCAGCTCCCATCCAGTGCTCGGGACCCGGAAGTGACCGCCCGCGAACCGGAAGTGCACCCCCCGCGAACCGGAAGTGCACCCCCCGCGACCGGAAGTGCACCCCCCGCGACCGGAAGTGCACCCCCCGCGACCGGAAGTGCACCCCCCGCGACCGGAAGTACACCCCCCGCGACCGGAAGTGACCCCCCACGATCAGAACTGCCCCCCTGCGAATCTGCGGCTGGTGTCACCGGCTTGGAGGACCTGGGGGATGAGAGGCCGGGGGTGCGGGGGTGCCTAGTCCCGGATGCTGCAGCAGGCACCTCCAGGCACCCCCGGCAAGTAATGGACAGCATGGACGGTAATATGGACGGTAACATGGACGGTAAGCTGCCACCCCCCCAGGTCCCCATGGACATTACCACAAGCCCCGAGGGGCTCCCTGCAGGACAGGCGGGGTGGGGGGAATGTCAGGTGGGACCCCTCCCGGTGGACTGTGCAGCTTATGACTTTATCCGGCAGTTGGAGGGGTCCCAGGGGGGCATCCCCCCAATACGGGTTGAGTCCCAAGGGGCTGGTGAGGTCGCAGAGGGGTCTGGTTGGGGGAGTTTGGTGGGGGAGGTACCCCCCTCTGCTGTGGCCCCAGGGGGGGAGGGGCCTGTAGTCAGGCCAAGGGTGGTGGGTCAGGGGGGTCAGGGTAGTTCAGTGGGGGTGGGTGCAACACCACCGGCAGGGATGGGGGCCCCCCCGTTCCCCCCCACTTCTGGGGGTGCTGAGGGGGGTGCCCCGCTTCCGGAGAACATCTTTCGGGGGTCTCCGGAGGCCAACTTATTATCTGCCCTAAAGGGGGGTCGCTCTTTCGCCCAGGTGGCGGGCTCTCGTGCCCCTCTGGACCACCTGTACAGCCGGTTTGGCGCCCAGAATTTCCGCGCCCCCCCTGCTGACCAGGAGAGGACGCAGGGGTCGGCGTGGACGAGGGGTACAGGTGGTCCAGAGAGGAGGCGTAGGAATGTTGTCCAGCTTCGGTACGAGGGTCCGGACCCCTGCCCCGCCCGAGGGGAGGTGGTGGACCTGGTACTCTCCTTGGGTTTTGGGGTGGGTGACCTTTTTGCTGTCATCCACCCCACCAACACACGGGAGTTTGACATCAGTTTTGTCACTCCCGTGTGTATGGAACGCTTCATCACCAGCTTTGGGCTGGTGAGGGGCGTTGACCCTTGGAAGAAGTACAGGCTCATTCCCATCTCCAGGCAGGAGGAGGTAAAGAACATCACCATCCTGGTGAGGAATGAGTCGCTCCCTCCGGAGGACATTGCCACCTGGCTTGGGAGGTACGGGCAGTTGCAAACCCCCCTGAGAAAGAACCTCGATGAGCGCGGGGTCTGGACCGGGGCTTGGTTGGCCAGGATCCGGCTTAAGAGGGAGGGCAACAGTGTTGCCCACCTCCCTGGCAGCGCCTTCCTGGGCAGAGACCGGATCCTGGCCTTCTACCCGGGACAGCCCCGTCGTTGCTTCAAGTGCGGCAGCCCGACCCACATGAGCTCGGACTGCACGGTGGTCAGATGTGGCCGGTGCCACGAGTTTGGCCACCTGTCCGAGTCATGTGGGAAGATATGCTGCAACTTGTGTGGTGAGATGGGGCACCCGTTTAGCAGGTGCCCCAAAGCATATCGGGGTTCTTCCTCAGGGGGGGGACCTCCCGGGCCGGGAGCGGCCGAAGCCCCCCCGGCGAGTGATGGCCGGGGGGGTGGGGATCCTGGGGCCCCTAATGCCCCTCCGGAGGGACCAACAGGCCCACAGCCTCAAAGAAGGCGGAGCAGGCGTGGGCGATGGGCTCCCCCCCCGGGAGATACGGGCTCAGTTGGCCAGGAGGCTCCCGATCCTCCGGAAGGCGAAGCCGGTGGGGAGGAGTCGGGGAGGCCTGGGGGTCCCGGGCCTGAGGGTCCGGGGCCCCGGCTTTCCCCTCCTTTAGTTGCAGGGCCGATCCCCCCCCCTCCACCTGTTCTATCTGCCTCCCCATGCAGCCCCCCCTCATCTTCCCATCCCCGTCCCCCCCCCCCTCGTCCCCCCCCTCCCAAGTCCCGTCCCCCCCCTCCCCCTTCTTCTGCCGATCCCCTTTCTGTCCCCCCCCCTGTCTCTGGCCCCCCTCCTGCCTCTCCCATCCCCCCCCCTTCTGGACCCAAAGTCTCCTCTGGCCTTGTGGCCATGGAGACGGAAGCTGCTCGAGCCTCATCTAAGAGGGAAATCTCGAGCAGCGGGTCCGAGGAGGGGGGTGGCGTAGTCACCTCAGAGAGATGGCAGGAGTGGGAGCAGGTGAGACGCAGGAAGAAGGGGAAGGCTGTGAAATCTGGGGGCGGGAGGTCCCCTGTGAAGGGTGGGGTTCCCCCAGGGGCACGAAGTGGGGTGTCCCTGGGGAACCCGTTTGGTGTCCTCTCCTCCTCCTCGGACTCAGAGGAGGAGGAGGGAGTGTAAATATGTAAATATGTTTTGGTGTTTGTAGTATGAAGGAGAACGTGACCCTTTCAATCATTTTGATGGCGGTACCCTCTCCAATACGGCTTGCGACCATTAATGTCGCAAGTATTCGTTCTGCACGAGCTCGTTTTATGGCCTTTGATTTTCTCAGCCGTGTTGAAGCTGACATTTTGTTTTTGCAGGAGACCTGGCTGGCATCTGTGGCAGAGATGCATCTAGCAAAGAGGGAGTGGAGATGTGGGCCCTCCCTCTGGTCTCTTGCGGCCGAGCCCTGCAGTGGTGTTGCGGTCCTTTTTAAGACTGGTTCGGTGGCTTGCCGGCGAGTGATTGAAGTGGAGATTGGTAGATGTCTGGTGGTGGACGCTGTCGTGAGGGGGCAATTCCTCCGGCTCATTAATTTTTATGGGCCTCAAACCAAGAGGGAGAGGAAGAGCCTCCTTACGGCGGTTAAGCCTTATCTTTTTACATCCCAGCAGGTGATCTTTGGTGGTGACTTCAATATGATCACTAGGCCCAAAGACCGGGCAGGTGCCGCCAACCCTCTGGGATATGATAGTACTTTTTTGAATAGCGTAGTGAGGGAGGCCGGGTTGGTGGATGTGCACGTTCGTCACCTCCCCAACCTCACTGGTTTCACATTTTCCCGAGGTAGTTCTAAGAGTAGATTAGATAGGTTTTTTTTAAAGGGGGACTCTGCTTGCTCGGCTCCAGAGCTGCAGTCGGTGGAGTTCTCCGATCACTGTATGGTATCTGTGGCCCTGAATGTCGCCGACACTCCTCAGAAAGGGAGGGGTATGTGGCGCCTGAATGGGTCGCTACTGGAGGATCCTGAGGTTAGGGAAGCCTATGAGGTTTTCTTCCTGGACCAGACCTCGCTCCTTGAGGGCAACTGCTCCCGCCTTGAATGGTGGGAAGTAGTTAAAAAGAGGTCTGGTGACTTTTTCCGGGAAATCTCTGGGTACAGGGCAGCTTCCAAGTACCAGGCCTACCAGAGACTACGCAGGCAGCTTGACCGCCTGGTGTCCTCTGGGGGCTCTCGGGAACAGATATCCGGTCTGAAGGCGCAGATGAAGGAGTGTCAGTACGACCGTCTCGCCTCCCTGGTTTTTGAGAGGGATTATGGGAAGTTTATCTCTCCTGATCCCTACAGGAGCTGTGGTGAGGCGGCGAGTTCGAAGGTCGTACACGGCCTGAAGGATGCCTCGGGATCTCTGGTCCGGTCCAGATCAGGGATCCTGGGTGTCGTCAGAGACCACTTTTCGGACCTCCTGAAGAAGCGGCCTCTAGACATGGAGAAAGTCAGGGAATTCCTTGATGAGACCCCACTGGAAGTGAGGTCTGACCTTCCTGACTCTCTGACAGAAGAGATCTCGGTGGCTGAAGTCGAGCAGGCTATCAGCTCTTTAGCATCTAAAAAGTCGCCTGGGCCCGATGGGCTCACGGCAGAGTTTTACAAAACCTTTAAGAGCCTCTTGGCTCCTCATTTGAGGGACGTGTACCGTGAATGTTTGGCCTATGGCCTGCTGCCTCCCTCAATGAGAAGGTCAGCTCTGATCCTTCTGTCAAAGGGAAAAGACCCGTCTGTGGTGGAGAATTGGCGTCCGATCGCCCTTCTTACCACAGATAGGAAGATACTGGCAAAGATCTTGTTTACACGTCTGTCTGCTTTGGCGGGCAGGATGCTGTCTCCCTCTCAGCACTGCACAATTCCTGGCCGGGGCACTTTTGGTGCCGTCCTGAACGTCCGGGAGGCTGTGGAAAGGTGCAGGGCTGATGGCAGCGAGCGGTATCTGCTTGCACTGGATCAGGCTAAGGCGTTTGATCGGGTGAACCATGAGTACCTTTGGCTGCTTCTGAGGAGATACGGTCTGCCTGATCAATTTGTTGATTGGCTACAGGTATTGTATAGGGGAGCTGAGAGCTTCCCTCTTGTCAACGGTTGGGTGGGTCGGGCCTTTTCTGTGGACTCTGGCGTCCGGCAGGGCTGCCCGTTGAGCCCCCTCCTGTACGTCTTTGCGGTTGACCCCTTCGTAAGGAGGCTAGACTGCGAGCGTCTTGTGGGGGTTCCGGTGGGACCTGTCGGGGGTCCGGTTTCGGCAGTGAAGGTTGTGGCCTACGCGGATGACGTCTCGGTGGTGGTATCTGGTCGTGAGGAGGCCCATTATGTGGAATCCCAGATCGGGTGCTACTCTGAGGCGTCAGGTTCGCTGGTCAATTGGGACAAGAGTGAAGTTTTCTGGATGGGGAAGGAGGGGGAGCAGTTCCCCCTTCCGGACGTGTTCCCCACGCCCGTACCAGAGATTCGAGTACTTGGCATTCATTTCGGCCCGGGTGATTATCCCAAGCTAAATTGGGAGCGCAGGCTGGTGAGTGCCACTCGGAAGGTGAAGGCCTGGAGAGGTTGGAAACTTTCCCTGAGGGAAAGGGTATGCTTGGTCAAGACGTACTTACTGCCTGAGTTTCTCTTTGTGAGCTACGTGTGTCTTTTGCCAGCATCTCTCTATGCTCGGGTCTCTGGTCTGTTCTTCCTGCTGTTGTGGGGAAACAGACTGAACCTGATCAAGAGGGAGGTCACATACCGCCAGCGAAGGCAAGGAGGGTTGGACATGGTCAACCCGGTGGTGTTCTTCATCATCATTTTTGTAAAGTACAACTTGCAGTCCATCTTTGTGGACGCACCTTCCTGGTGGGAATGTTCATGCAAGGACTGGCTCTTGCTGTTCCTGAGGAGGTGGGGGGAGGGGGGGAGGCCCGGCGATCTGAGGAGATCGCATGGGTATCTCCCATCCTACGTCCCCCTGGCATTGAAGGCACTGAGGCAGTGGCGGATAACTGCCCTTGAGGTGGGCTCTCTGGGTCGGCGTGAGCTGTACCTGAGGGTCATGGCCTCGGACATTTTGAAGCCCCTGTCTTTAAGGGACTGTCCTGAGAGGGTCCTCACGGAGGGGTTAG